>NW_024580667.1:38459319-38536829 GCF_017639235.1 Corvus kubaryi | reverse complement strand
GGAATCCACCTAAACTCTCTCGAAATGGCATAAACCCTGAAGCTGCACCACTGACTGATGCACTGGATTGCCCTGCTGGCCTCCGTGTGTTTTCCCTCTGTCCCGGTAGGTGGCAGCCTCAAGAGGCGCTGGTTTGTAAGGATCGTCCTTTCCAGGCTCAGAAGGGACTTTCATTGTTACATAAAATATTGTTCAAATATCAAAATGTAAACGATTTTTTAAGACATCCACTTAAGCTGAACAAATTGATGAATACTCAGCCTCAGGTTACTGTCAATTATTTAAGAGAGTAACTTCCCAAGACAATTTATTACATCTGGTGGATTTCTGGCATGTGTCCACTTCACATATCCTGTGCTAAAGACACAGTCTGTACTACATCTCACACAACATAGTCAGTCTTACCCTTGAAATAACTAAATGTACTTTCAGCACTTCGTTAAGGGCTTTCAAGCTCATATGTAGATAGACTGGCCTTAAACGACACTGAAAGAATACTGTGGCTACTCTCTTAGCTGGAAAAAAATAGCAAAAATTTTTTTTCCTATTCCTACACCAATTTTTTAAATCTTATTCAAGCTAAATAATTCTTGAGAAGAAACCACACTCTAAACTTAAAAAAAAAAAAAAAAAAAAGAAAAAGAAAAAAATATTAACAAATTAGCTTTTGCAAAGACTGTGGGTCTGGGAAGGTGGTGTGTTAATTCAGTGCTCCAGTGCTCCCACTCCCAGCCTGCAACAAGTATCTGATAACAGGTTTTAAACTAAGGATTTTGTAAGTTGTGACTGTGTCCAAAATCCCATTACTGCTAATGGAAGCTTCCTACACACTCTCGGGATATTTTTTGATGTTTTTTTTCATTTCCTTGAAAAGTACATTATCTAAAGCACTTAGCACTGTGGTAGCTAATAGCAAGCACAATTTAAACAGAGAAGCACTAGTGATGCGTAAAGCAGATCTCAGTTTGTCTGCTTGACATGATTCTGTGTTTCCACCATCTTTTCTCTTTTTTTTTTTATGATGTTAAATATTTTAATTTACACTGAATCTATAAATACTGTAAAAAAGCAAAATTACCACGAGAAATAGCTTATTTCTCAGTTTGGAAAAATACTAAGATTTATGGCCATGGATGTTTCCTGTTGCCTATTTTAAAATTGTTAAACTCCACTGAGAGCAGAGATTTTTATCATTATCAGTAAGAGAGGAGCCTGACCCTCTTTGTTTAAGTCCTACCAGCCTCAGGCAAGGAGCTCTATCCACATGGGGAATCTCCTCTTAGTTATACAGGGCATTACCTAAAAATCTTCATATACCTTGTACTATACTTTCTGCAGCCAAGCTACATGACTAGGAGTAGACTAAACCCCCATATTGTTAACAATCTGTCAGTTTTTACTTGATCTTTTTATTTTATCCCAGGGAGAACAGTTTTGCATGATATCTATGTGCCTCTAGACACACAAGCAGAGGAGACAAATTACTACATCACCTACAAGTAGCTCTGCCTTCAAGAAATCACGTTTTTACCAGAACTTTTAGGTTAATACACTTATTTTACATGGTTGTATGTATCCCTTGTTCTAGTACACAATTGTATCTCTGATCTTCTCATTTTCTGCAGGCATGGAAGAGTCAGCAATCCCTCCTCCCAAGGCCGGGAGCAATACCCCTTGCATGGCTCAGCAGAGGTGATAGTCATTTACTGTGTGGCATCTGTCCATGTAAATCTTTGTAAAACCATCACATGAGCTGGGCTGACAGGCTTATTTCCCCCCAAAGAACAATGTATATCTCTTTAAAGAAACATAATCTGTAGAAGAGTGGAAAAAAAAGAGGCACAGAGAGAAAAGATTTCTTATTCAAAGGAATTCGACACTCTTCCATAGTATTCAAGAACATGCTTTGGTTCAAAGTGCAGTAATTAGGCTTGTATTGTTTAGTATAAACTATTTTCAAGTTATAGTCTTGAAAAGTGCTCATTAGCATCATAACCCAAAAGTAAGTAGATAATGTCAAGATATGCAAAGATATTTACAAAGATAACTTTCCAGATAAGCTGTTGTTTCTGCTGAGAATGAATCATTTTCAGAGTGTTCCCAACAGACACAAAAAAAAAACCCCCACACAAAAAAAGAAAAACAAACAAAAAACCCCAAAACAAACAAAGAAAAACAAAACAAAAACCAACAAAAACAAACAAACAAAAACAAACAAAAAAGCCACAAAACCAAAACAAAAATAAACCAACCAACCAAAAAAGCCACAAGAGTAACAAAAAATCTTTTTTCAGTTATCTCTTTAATATAACTCAGCCTATTTGCAAAGGAAGATTACATATTCTCCTTTCTTCGAAGAGAATAAACAAGAGGAGGCTACCTCTTTATTCATAAATCCAAGTCTGGCTTTTGGTCAGCTCTAAGACTAAAATGAGCTCTCCTTTTCTCTCTCTTGGCTTCCTCCTGCAGCAATGCTCCCACTGTTTCCCTCACTGTAGAGTTGTTTATATAAAATGTGTAAATATACTTACACATGGCTCTGGATGTGTATGCACATGCATTGCTTTGTTCATTTTAATTCAAATACAGTAGTGATCATCTCCATTTATGCAAAGTATATTCAGTTACTTGGCCCAGCTAATGTTCAATGCTGACCTATGACTGGGCACAAGTGTCCTAACACTTCAGGCACAAATTAAAAAAGGCACTTACCTGCACCCTCAAACAGTTTGAATAAGACAGAAATTTAAAAGTTATTCTCTGCATGAGGCTGGCAGCAGCAAGTTTTAACATCATGATTTCAGGTCAGAAGGTGTTTGTTATATTATTTAGCTCTCACCTGGTGTCTTCATCTTTTATGTAGAATTAGTCATTTGCTAAGGTGATGTGTATGCATGCCTAAACTGGTCACAATCTGGGGCACACCTCACCTATCCTGTCCTTGTTTTCCTCAGATTTTTTCATATGCTGCTGTGATGGTTTTATCTCTGTCCTATTCTTACGTCCATGTACCGGCACAGGAGTCACTGGCCCTTAATGCCAGGCATATGAGCTGACTTCAGGATGTTTCTCTTAGAACAGCTCTGCTGGAGCTGTCTTTACAACCCCATTTAAACATTTATGCCTTCTGAGGAAGGATGATTCTCCATGGAATAATCTCCTGAGCTGTAGATTGGAATAGAATGAGACATGGATCATCAAGGGGGAAAAGGTAAATTATTGCTATCAGAGTTGAAACAAACAAATGAAACTATAATAATAATAATAATAAAAAATACTGGTAACTAGAGTGCCAAAGCTATTACTTGTGTAGTTGGGTATAGCATTGGGCCATTTACTTTTTAGGGCCTATTTTATTTTTCTATTGTCTTAGCAATGCTCAGTCTTGGATACAGAATTAAACTACTTCCTTGTCAAAGTTCTAGGCCTAGCCCTCTATTTTGATATTGGTTTTGATTCAACATCAAAGGATCTGAAAATATTTGAGTTTTCAAGCAATCTTGTAGATTAACCTAACTTAAATATAAACTCAAATATAAAAAACCTTCCCAAAAAAATCTCCCTTCTAAATACTAAAACTCCTATAGTGGTAGGGGGTAGGGGAGATGACCAGAAAAATATTTACAACAAACAATTCTTTAGAAATCAATTTTTAAAAATGAACATAAAAATTATTCTGAACTATTCTGTTAAGAATACCTAAGTCAGGAATGAGAGAGCAGCAGACATATTTCATTTTTTTATATCCACCTTCACATGTTCATCTCTTCTCTTTGGCATGTCTACAAAAGCCACTTTCATGACCTTGTTTCAGACTTCAGCTCCATTTGTTCTATTGCTCTACACCTGAGAACTCTGAAAAATGGATTAGAGGACATAGATGAGAATTTCTTTGTGTTTAGAAGCAGCAACTTGACAGTGAAATAAAAAAGAAGCAGATAATTAGCAAGTAAGAAAGAGGTGGTAATCAGCAAGTTTTAATGCCCTTGAGCCTTGCTGTGATGCATGTATCTTGCATGTGATGCTGTATTGATTTTCCATTCTCACTTTCATAAGCTACGTACAGGTATTACTGTATTTCCAGGGACACCCTGGGCTTCAGAAGTTTTGGAAAGGCAAGTTCTCCATCCTGTCAGTGATGGGACCAGCCAAAACACTTTGCTATATCAAGTGGCAAGAGCATTTCTTTACTGGAAGACGAATTCTTAGCAATAAACATCTTTCATTTTCTGACCACAGCTGATGTTTTTATATTATCTATCATACTACTCTTTTAGGAAAATCTGATGGAAGACGAGCACAACTTTTATCCTTCAAAGAACCTTTGTCATTAAATTCTGAGAACTTAAGATAGCTGCTAGATTACTGTGAAGGTCAATGAAACCCTTCACATTAAGGCATCAGCCTGTTTTTCAAATACCATTTTCCTGATGGAGTTCCTCTGAAATGCACTTTTTTTTGACTGTTCTTATCTGAAAGTTCCCACTACACTATTTAATTTTAATTTACTTTTACTTCACTTTGTTACTTAAAATATATTTTTCCTCTCTTTCACAAACAGGCACTGTTGTTGGAGGACAAGCAAGTTCACAGAAAACGGGACAAAGCCAGTCAGATTAAAAGATATAAAGAGTTACTTAGCAGAATATCTAGCAGTCAATACTGAATCTATAATAAGCATAGCATTTAAGTCACTAAAGATTGTTGCATCAGTACAGAAAATTTTGGTGTGCAAACATACCATCATTTAATCCAACTGTCAAGGATGAAAAATTAAATTCTTCCCTTATTTGGGAACTGGAATTGCCGTATAGATAAAATTATGATTAAGACTATCCCAGTATCTCTTGCCATGTGTCTTGGTTTGAGACAAACTGGGGAAACGTCTGAAATGAATGTCTTCTCATGGAAGGCAGATTTCAGCAGCCCCTTCCCCACCAGGTTCAGAAAGAAATTCCTCAGACGAAAGTGAAAAAAGCCCTATTTATTTGACAAGCAAAGTGCATGCAGGCACGGAAAAAAAATGAATAATGTTAAATTATAAACTTCTCGCTGTGGAGAGACCTGGGAAGATTTTCAAAGTCCTTTGTGGGTGTGGCTCTCTCCTCTCTGGAGCTGGGGTTTGGTGTGGGCCCCTCCGGGCCACAGTGTTAGCCCTCCCGGTCCCTTCTGGTGTTGCTGAACAGTCCAGAAGAGAAGAAGAAGAAGCCAAAGCCCCAGGAAATTCCTTGCTTTAGCTAACAAACAAGAAGCTAGCTAAAAAGCAAAAGGAATGTAACTCTCTTCCCTGCTGCAGAAGCCGAGAGCTGGCTAAAAGCAGGAAGGTGCTTCCTCCGCTCCGCCACAGGAACGCAGGGCAGTGTGTGTCCTTGAACACAAACCACTCTGAAAAATTCACCTGGCTTCTCTCCCCCCTCTCCTGAGAAACAGCTTAAAGACACAGGAAGGCACAGGACTCACGTTTGGCATAGGGCAGATGATAGGGGATACAGTATCATTCAGTCACCCCGGGACATTCCACCCCTTATTCCATATCGTCAGCTTAATGCCCAAAGTAATATATTCTAACTCTACACACACACATTTATACATACATATACATAAATTATTTACTCTGTCTTTGCATACATAATTATATGTATACACAAAGAAAGGCTCATTTTTCATTCTGTAAAATGAGAGAATGAGTACCTTCTAATCCCACATCGTACTGGGAATTAGGGCTACTTCTCTACTTTAAATGTGACTTGAAAATCATAGATTCTAGTAAAGTAAGTAAAAGTATCCTATGTATGTCTTTAAATTGCTGTCATCAGGCTTCTACTGATGACATGTGTAGTTATATGTATATATATATATACTGTGTCCCCGTATAAATAACAGGATGTTATTTATGACACAAAGTAGTCAGAAAGTCCAGCATCATATGCTGATTTCTCAGTGTTTTTACAATGTACTTGTTGAGCTTGTTTTTAATAAATTCAGCTACTTTTCATGAACTGAGACCAGTAATTTATAGTGTTTCCATGTTCTGTTGAAAAATAACCATTAATTTAGTTACTCTAACTGTTGGATGCTATATGCATCTAGAATGCCCATTATCCAAGCTGTACTAGTTAACTAAATATGCTGTTTCTTCCTTTCCTATTAGCTAAATATACAGGATGTATGAGTTACTGACTATTTAAAGAAATGAGCAATGCAGGACAAGCTTGTGCAGTCTTGCTTCATTTTATGCACAGTTAATAAACCACACAGTTGTTAAAAGCTGCTATCTAGTTAATTGTGGAGAGTCCACTCTTGAGACTAGTACAAGAAACCATTCTTTTCATTTGTTGTGAATGCATTGCTCTATGTACCACTGAGGACTTGCCAACAGAAGGGAAAAATTTAAATGAATTTCTAAATTTTTCTGAATTTTGCTTGTTAGATTTTCTTTTATTTTTTCTTTGCCAAACTAATAGTGAAATCCTACATTTTTAAGGTATTTTGAAATAAAATATTTTTGTTATAAATTCTGAGATTTACAGAAAAATATTTCAACTGGACAAAAAATTAAAGTGCTTGTTCAAAGAATGTCAATTGTCATAGGTTAGCAAGCGTAGTCCCGGAAGGGACGTCCTTGCTAAGGGGTGCTTACAGTTTCCTCTGGGAACTGACAGAACCTATCAGCTGGCCAGTTTGAATATGGACAATTTTCTAAGCCACTTAAAGTTGTGATCACCTCTGTGATCCACATTTAAGAATAGGCAAACTCCCCCTCCAATCGCTCTCTCGTTTCCGGCGCTGGGACAGGTGGCTGCAGGCCCCGTGTGGGGGCCAGCGGGCCCGGCCAGGCCCTGCTTGGGCCAGGCCGGGCCGGGCCACGGCCATCCTGAAGCCATGGACCTGTTCCAGCCGTGGAACCCCCCCCACTGCCTTGCCGTGGGCAGCCGGAGCGGCTCGGCTCTCCCCCCTCTCCACTGCGATAAGAAAAAATTCAACATTCCAGCTGTAAAGCTGCAAGGCCGAGGTGAGAGTAACCCTTTTATTGCTGTGAAGAGCTGAAAACCTGAGGGAAGAGAGAGAGGAGATGCTTAAAGCTGAAATTCTGTTGTGAAGCTATGATATATCAGAGTATCCTGTTGTAATTTCATGAAGATATGGGGGGTGGAGTGTTCAATTCGTGAGCAAAAGCACCTGCGCTGAGATAGGCAGATGCTGACGCAGCTGTAATTTCATGAGAAGTTTGGACAGGGAGAGTTGTTCCTAGCTCGATGGGCCCATGATGCCTCAGGCCATCAGGGCAGAGATGCCACCTATAAGTGGGCACGAGACCGAGGGGTGGATCTAACCATGGACAGTATCTCCCAGGTTATCCATGATTGTGAGACATGCGCTGCGATCAAGCAGGCCAAGCGGGTGAAGCCCCTGTGGTACGGTGGGCGATGGTCCAAATACAAGTATGGGGAGGCCTGGCAGATTGATTACATCACACTGCCTCAAACCCGCCAAGGCAAGCGCTATGTGCTCACAATGGTAGAAGCCACCACAGGATGGCTGGAGACCTACCCTGTGCCTCATGCTACAGCCCGGAACACCATCCTGGGCCTGGAAAAGCAAGTCCTTTGGAGGCATGGCACCCCTGAGAGAATTGAGTCTGACAATGGGACTCATTTTAAGAATAGCCTTATTAATACCTGGGCTAGAGAACATGGCATAGAGTGGGTGTACCACATCCCTTACCATGCACCAGCTGCAGGCAAAGTGGAACGGTGCAATGGATTGTTGAAAACCACTTTGAAGGCACTGGGTGGGGGAACTTTCAAAAATTGGGAACAGAATCTAGCAAAGGCCACCTGGTTAGTTAACACCCGAGGTTCCACCAATAGAGCTGGTCCAGCCCAATCTGAATCCCTGCATACAACAGATGGAGATAAGGTCCCAGTAGTGCATGTCAGAGGTCTGTTAGGAAAGACTGTGTGGATAAATTCTGCCTCGAGTACAGACAAACCCATCCGTGGGGTTGTCTTTGCTCAGGGACCTGGTTGCACATGGTGGGTAATGCAGAAAGATGGCACAACACGTTGTGTACCACAGGGAGATCTGATTGTTGTGTGAAAACCACCCGTAGTGTGAAATGCCAGTATACTCCTGCTTGCTGATTGTCACTGTCACTGTTTGTACATAGCTGCATATATATATTTACATATGTATTAATGTGTGTGGAGAATTAGAATATCTTAGTTTGGACATTGAGCCAACAATATGGGATAAGGGGTGGAATGTCTTGGGGTGACCTTATGATGTGTATCCCATATCGCTGCCTATGCCCAGAAATTAATTATTGGCCTTTCTATGCCTCTGAACTGAGCCTGAGAGGGGGAAGAAAAAACTGAGCAAAACTTTCTCAAAGCAGTTTGAAACTTGTTCAAGGTCACATAAAGATAGCAGGTTTTTTTTCCAGCTGGGGGCAGGGGGGAGGGAGGAAGCACCCGGCTGGCAGTTTTTTTCCAGTCAGTTTTTTTGGCCAGTTTTTTTGGGCAGTTCCTTGTTCTCTGGAGAGAGGCTGAGAGCTGAACTTTTCCTTCTCTGGAATTTCGGATTTTCTCCCTTTTCTACTGGACTGCCTGATTGCTGTAACATCAGAGCACATCGGGAGGACTTTCCACCGGGCACAGAGGGCCTGGCCCTGGGCCAAGCCCCAGCTCCGAGGAGACCAAAGGGAGGACTCAAACACTTTCCCAGGTTTTTCCTCTACAGCGAGAGATTTTACCATTTAACATTATTTTCCTTTCCCGCGTGCTTGTTAAATAAATAGTTTTATCTTCTTCACTTTCCTTCGAGGAAAATTTATTTTTTTTTCCCGAACCTGGTGGGGGGAGGGGTGGTTGTGCCTTCTCTCAGAGTATATATATATATTTCTAAATTTGGCCAAACCGGAACATCAATACACAACATTTTTGTTTTCTTTAATAGGAGGAAGTCATGATTTCTTTTTGTCTAATATATCTGTAGAAAAATCTTGTTTATTCACCATTATCTAATTCTGAACATACAACACAGGATGCAACAGGAGTGCAGTACTGGATACCACCCACAGTGCCCATATCATCATCGTTAACTAGCTTATTTATGAAAAACAAACAAACAAAAACCCCTCTTAAACTCCTTTCTCCACTTTTTTAAAAAATAAATTACACTTATGATATTCTCCCACGTTTCAACACTTTGAAATCTAAATTACTTTTGTTTGTCTATAGGACATATAAATGTAAATGACTAGCCTGTAGCTGATACAATGTATTCATTTTCTCCAGTGTAATCAAAGGTCTGCATATATACACCAGCAGTGGTTTGGAGCTTTGCAGTAGTAAACTAAGATCTTCATAAAACAGGAAAAGAGAATCATAATTCTTTAATAGCCATGCAGCTTCTTCGAGAATATCTCTGGAAAGTCCCTTCTGTGAGTCCAGGTAATTGTCCATGCCTCAGTTCCTTCAGCATTAAAATCCAAACTATAGTTGCTGCTGCCATGATATGCTCAGCAGCAAGTTAAAAAGCCCAGATTCTCGTTTTCATCTCTACTACTGTATTAAATTTTTATTCAATGCCTAAATGTCTATTCAGAGTTAGTAAGAGTTTTGCTTCTGATTCAATGAGATGTTAATTGTCTGTAATATAGTTGAACTGAAAGCCCCTGATCTCCTGGAGACAACGGCCAGCACTAATCAGATCCGGTGGTAACAATGATCTTCTGGCTGTGATTGACATGCCTCTCACCACATCCTTTAATCTTTCCAGGTTATAAAATCATTTGGTTTTGAGGGTTCAGTTATGAAATTAAAGCTACAGTCTTCCTTTGTGTTTAGTTGGTTTAGTTGGAGGGGCTAACTAAGCTAGTTAGATACCCAGCTAACTAAGGCTGACTCTTGTTAACATCTTCAGAATTAACAGGGTCAAAATGTTTCTGAGTATGTAAATATACCTAAATATATAAACATATAACTATAGATGGTTCAAAAGCAATCTAATGATCATTGTGGTACCAATGGAGAGAACATGCTCCACAAGACCAATTAAGTGTACTTAGCTCTAATTTATTAAGGACAATAGAGAACAACCAATCGTTGTTTTCAACTAGTTCTAGTTACATTAATTAGGCAAGGGGGCAGGGAGGAAAGAGATAAAGGTCTCCAAGGACCGAAGAGGAGTACACCCAGATCTTGCTGGCAAGTAAACATGTCAGAAACTAAGAGTGAACTATAGTAAAAAAAATCTGAAGCTCTAATTCTTTAATGAATAGGAACTTTTCAGCTATGAAAATTGATGAAAAACAATACCAAATTGGAAATTAGCTGATTTATTCCATTGTAGTCCATAAACATAACAGCTAAAGGTTTCCATAGAGTCATTAACTCATAAATGCACAAACTATTCAGCAAAGTACACAGTAGTCCAGTAAACAGTTGCAAAGCTTCAGATGCATAGTACTGGCAAACTACTATTGCTATAGAAAACTTAACTTGCATTCTCCATTTATCTTTATTTTAGGTTTACAATGCAAATAGCCTACAATATCATCTTCTATTGCACTTTCTCTCCACCACCCCCCATTCAACCTAAAAAAAACCCGAAAACTGTACTTAAAGGTGGTTTACCACAGCAAAGCATGCAAATAATTTTCTATGGTCTCAGCTCACAAAATATTTGGGTTTTTCTTCTTTATTACTTCAAGTCTGCCTCTTAAAATGCATGTATTTCTTCCACTTAAACCCAAAAATATTTAGAATAAATTTTGAGATAAATTACAGGTAATGCACAGTAGCTGCACCAGTATATGGCAGACCCAAATGTTCAAACTAGATACATGCTTCCACGGTGAGTAGGTTGCAGAGTTAGACTCTGATGCTCCCCGGATTTTTTTTTTTTTTGGTGTAGTGCACAGGTTGCCTGCCCATGCACTGGAAGCTCAGCTTTTCCAACATGAGTTTACCAGTCATGAAGAGAAGCCTCTGTTATTGCATATATGGTACCACGCATTGAACTAATGCCATCCGTGACATCACGATTTCTTGGACATGATTTTATAAAGCATTCAGCACTATTTCCATCTGGGAGTTCTCACAGGACACATTCTAGCTTAGCCTATGCCAAGCAGTGCTGCACACATGCAAATCAAAATCTAACAAATTATGTCAATTCAAGGACAAACCCCAGCACCAATTCCTATTTCATGAACTATGACACATTTCTTATGCCCTCTAAAATCGGAGCATAACTTAAGATGGTAAAACTTAATCACACGAACTGATATATGTATCATGTCATTCATGAATAAAATAAGGAAAAAATAAGGAAATAAAATCAGTTGTCTCTGGTCCATGTTCCCAGCACTTCTGGTTTTGGCCTCAGGATAAACAAAGCTTTCTTTGGTGTCTCTGGCTTGATCAGCGGTATCTTTTGCTTCACAGTGCACTGGTTTCATTGCTTTCATGTTAACTAATCACTAATTAATGAAGAACAAGTAAATCTACAACCATTAGAGAGTGCCTAAATAAAATAATAAAATCAAATCTTTAGACTGAAGTCTTCTTGAAGTCTTATTACACTTGTAAGAAAAGGCTTATTTTTTTCTGTTAAATCTGAAATACCAGAACTGTGAAACTCTCATTTTACTCTGACATTTAGTTTTCCAGCTGAAACCAAGAAATCTACAATTTGTGAAAGAGAAATGAAAGTATTTTTCAGATCTTTTGCTTTCTTTATTCTCATTGAAATTCACAGCCCTGGAAGAATTCAGTTCCACTTAACTGCCTGCTATTTCTTCTAATAATTTTGCAAGTTTCCTTAACCTGGAATATCACAAACAGGAAATGCCTTGCCACTCTCTACTAAATGTGTTTTGGTATCTGGAGGCAATGATGTTGGCAGATAATACATCAGTGCAGATGGCAGTTGGTGTTCAATGCAAACCACAGGTCAATGTGCCGCACTGTTAGTGGCCATCATAAATTATTAAGAGGAACTACCTATGACACTTTCAGGATGTGTGTTAGCCCTACATGGAATGTTTTTATCACAATTCATAAATATCTTCTTAATTACATGCAAAGTGACACAATCATGTGCAATGATCTATAGCTGTTCAGGATTTAACTAGATATTATTGAAGGAACAGAAAAGAAAAGCCTTTCTGGTTTTTGCCACTTTAACCTTTCAGGCTGAAATGCTTGACTTAGGAAATTCATTATAATTGCTAAAATGAGTTCTTGACCTATGTGTGAAATGTACAATCTATCTCTTAATTTCTGCATGAAAACTAATTAAATGTAAATTGATAAGAACATTTCTGGTAATTCATATAAAAATTTTGTGTATGAGCTCTTCCAAGGCTGCCATTCCATTTCTTTTAGAATCAAAATGGCTTTTCAGTACCAGGAAAAGACATTTCTAAGCCTTATATCGTGAGACATGTTGTTATTATAAAATAAAGCTTTGTTTGAGCAATAGCAAATACTCAGTAGGTTCCTAGACTCTAAATAGCTCAATTTTAGCATTAATGCAATGCAAAACAGCTGCTGTTCACCTACATGAAAGGGCTTTCCAGATACATATCCTTGTGTAGTCTATATAGCATTTGGTCTATATGATCCCATGTCTGTACTGTAATCCAGTCTGGGTGGATTACCTTTGATGTGAGGGACATCCTGAGTCTGATTGACTCAAGGAACCAACAACAACCCCGTAAACCTTTTCAACAGATTTTAGCACCAGCTAAATATTGACTAAATATTTTTTGTAACCATTCTTAATGGATAGAGAAGTTTCATCAGTTTGGATTAGTTAAAAAACTTTTGGTGTACTACTTAAGTGGTTGTTCATTATCACAGACACTTTTACTGCAGTTATATTCTGAGATACAGCCTCTCCTCACAGGGCAAGTAATCCACTTTCAACCAGTCTGGTGACCATCCTTTAGGTTTGCCCCAGCCTGATGATGTCTTTCTTGTTTTGAGTGAACAACTGTATGCAGTAGTCTCTATGTGGCCTGAAAAATGGAAGACTAAGGGCAATATTCAGCCTTCTGGCTACAGTCACTCCCAGTCACTC
Source organism: Corvus kubaryi (assembly GCF_017639235.1). NCBI lineage: Eukaryota > Metazoa > Chordata > Aves > Passeriformes > Corvidae > Corvus > Corvus kubaryi. Next base: position 38,523,737 of record NW_024580667.1, on the reverse strand, counting down.
TGCTCACATCTGTTTAGACACCTATCAGTACCAGAGATCTCTGATTTTCCCAGAGACCAAAGTAAGGAAAGTCCTTTTGTCACATGAGCACCTTCTAGCTTGCCAAATACTGTCCTTTTTCCTCTTTTAGAAGACAGGGCCACAGTTACCTTTTCCCTTCATTGGACACTTCTCCCAGTCTCCATAACCTTTCAATTATCATTGAGTAATATATGAATATAAAATATTCCAGATGTTGCAGAACAACAAAACTCACATTAAATCATGTCTGGCTGGCAGATGGGTGCCTCCATATCCTACAGGAGGGAATTTCTGATCTCTACCACCCACCATTTCCTTCTGGAGCTCATGCTCAGAGAGTACTTTGAAAACTCTAGTCAGCACATCAAAATTTCTGTGTGTGTATATATACATATTTAAAGGCCTTAAGCTATGGCTTACATGTGTTGTTTTTGAAAATTAATTACAAAACCATGTTGACCTAAATTGACCATGAAAAAACAAGTTAGATCAAAACTAGGAGCCCTTGTCAAATTCAGCTCTGTGTGTGCAAGTCTCTTCTTCCACTTGAGTAAAACAGATAGCAATTACTTCACAGAAATGACACTTATAATTTGGGTTGAAAAGTTAACTAATTTTCACTTCAGCGATTTCACAAGAAAAAAGGAAAAATCTCATATCTCTGTTCTTTGCCAATGCCTGTGTTCTGTGACTAACTAATGGTTCTCCATGTGTTTCAGTTTCAAGTCATATTGAACCCACAATGACTAGCTTTTCAGACTTTTCTCCCATCAGATTACTGATACCTTTTACTAAAAAACCTGTAAGACTCATAACTTCAATATACCATAAAATTTTACTTTATATTCTCCACAAATGGTGTTGAATGACTTGACTTCAAAGGTCTGTAGAATCAGCTGGAATCCTTTTTTGGTGAACATGGTATCAATCAAATACAAACACTTTATCTGCATAAGTTGTCCTGGTAAGATCTGTGACACAATTAATTAAAGGAACTTATCCACAGATACTGATAAATGAAAGATATCTATTTGATTGTGTGCCTTGTACTCATTCACATTTTGCAAAAGTATAGTCTAAGTAAATGTTGGCTATTAACTATTTGGTTTAATTTAATTTTTTCCCTCTTTCCCTCTTTAATTGTTTTAACATCTCTCCATAACTATAAAATCTCTTAACAAACACAAACCTGTTTTCCCCACTTATTCAATATATATTCTCATGCTATATAAACTTTTCTAAACTTCTAGGGTTATTCTTTATTTAAATTGTAGTGTTTTCAAAATACAAATTTTATTTATTGCTCTATCTCCAAAATAGGATGACATATGTATTTAAACTGGAAGGAAAGAGAATGTTCCTAAGAGAAACTAATCTTCTTGGCTCCATAACAAAGCAACCTCGCTAGGAAACAAAATAAGAAGGGGGAAAAGCACCAAACCAAAAAAAAACTACAAAAAAACCCCTTTTACTAATTTCAGAACATTGAAGATACAGCATATATTACATTTCTCCTTGGTGACTGTGTATCAAAAATATTAAAACCATATATAACCAAAGAAGTCAACAGATTAAGAAGCATTCTGTAAACCACCAACACTCTGATACTTAAAATTTTCCTTCTTCTTAGCCTTCTCAAGATACCTAGAGACTTATCAGCTGGAACATCTTGTAATCAATTAATATTGAGTTAAATTATTTTTTCCAGATAAAGATTGTTTCTATCACTCCTGGGATTTCTAGAGGTAGCCAAAGTTCTAATGTCACACTATAATACATAACTGCAGCGTTAATATGGCCCAGTTTCTTATTATGTTTTTTCATTTCATGTTCTATTTAATGCTTGACCTTCAGGTTGGAAATATAGTTTTAAGACTTATTACATTTTTACAGATATCATTGTCACAAAATAAGAGAAAGTTTCAGAAAGGAAATATGTTTAAGTATTACCTAAAAGATTATATATTCCATTAAACAGTTTATCATCTAAATAGGTAAATTTCACAATCTAAATAATGGACTTCCAATTTTAAAACTTTCCCATTCATCTTCATAACTGTCACAGCTACTGCTAATTATTTGTTGCATGCACAGGTTTATCCAGATGCTTATATGGACTTTAAATTGATTGTGCATACAGCATAAAGAATGCTTCTTAGGCATTTTCCTGGAAGTCATTATTACTTTTTTGTATTTCATGACTTTATTATGCTGGACCTATAAATTTGGCCAAGATTTGCCCTTAGTTTAATTTTCTTCAGATCTGAAGTACAGATTTCAAAAGGATAATAACAGAAAAACTACAAATCTTCCAGAACTGTATGGAATGAGGCTGAGCCTTGCCTTCAGTGATTTCAGTCTTTTGTGACTCAGAGAGACAAAAGACTCTCACAATGACTACAGCTAGTGACTGATCGAAGTCCCAAACACATTGCGCTCTCCAACAGACACGTTCTGTGTTCCTACTTGCTCTAAGGATAATAAGGACAATAGGGACTGCTCATGTAGGTTAATGTTAGAATTTGAAGTTTCTTAGCTCTCTCTCATTGCATTAACCCTAACAGCATATTCCTTTCTTTTACAGGACTACTTTTCTAATACTGTCCCTGCCCGGCTCCATGGGGTCCCGCGTGCCCCCACAGAAGCACGGGTGGGTTCAGTGTTACAGTCGGTAGCAAAGAGTCGAGAAGGGCATTTGTGTGCGTTCCGCCAGCAGCATTTATTGCTGCCACACTGGCGAAGGGTGCAGGGGCAAACACCAACATGATCCCGCAGCTCACAGTTTTATGCGGGGGTGGAGAAAGGGCAGGACTAGGGAACGGGGACCAATGGGGAAGATCTGGGGGAGTGACGAGGGGTAGAGGCTGACAGCCAACTGGGGAATTCAACCTGGGATAGATTCACATAACAGAACATGGCATCCTGGGAGAAGTCCTTCTGGTCGCCCTAACCTAAAGTTGTTCTTGTGGTACTAGGCACTTGTCTTACTGAAAACTCTGTCCCTTGTAATGTGTGTTCACCGGCCACCACACTTTTCCTCTTTATTGTTGTAGCATTCAACTTGAAAATATGGAGTGTTTGGGTTTGTTTGCATACACTCTAAACCTCTAAATTCTGTCAATGGGCTTTGGATTGCATCTTTTTCTCCCAGTTCCAACCAAATTTGGTGTCATACACTCTGATTTTCTAAAATATCCCTGTTCAACCAGCAAAAGAAAAATATAATGTCAGAAAAAGAGTGCGTTTTTAACTGAAGGGGTTTTGTTCCCTAGTCCACAAGATAGGCTTAAACAAATAAATAGAAGAACTTGTGCTGAAGAGCCTTTTCAATTTGCTTCAGTTCAGCTAAAGTGGCAGATGGTAACTATCTCTGTTCTTCTCCCAGTCCTGCTCTCTGTATGGCTTCTCTCTGCTGTTCAAAGGAACTCCACACTCTATACAAATTTGAGAAAAAGGAATATTAAGGTGGTAGCTGAAAGAAGTGCTTTCACGAAAAGCAGGAAGCTGCTTTGCGGAGAAAAAACAAGCTCGTTGTTGATGGAACAGGACGGGGCAGGGGGCAGAGCAGCACGGGTTTGAGTGGCAACAGAATGCAGCAGAATTTGAGTATCACCCTAAAGCACTTACTAATATTTGATTAAGCCTAAATTACAATAATACTGAAGTAAAAATGGATGCAAATGCTTCTGAGTCTTTTACTACATTAAGAACAATTTCTCACCTCACATGGTACTTTGTTGAACAGGAAATTCAGTTTGTGCATTTCCCAGGACCAATTGTATATTAATATTTTGAGAATGTTCATTTTATTTTAAAATAATCAGTTCCATATGATTCTTTAGTTCACTTTAATTAGCATAATAAATCCAAATTAATGACATACATTCTGGTATGAATATCTAGTGGCTTGAAATACTAATTTCTCAGAATTTAAGTAACACCAGGTACCAATTTTAATTTATCTCAATTTAAAAAGAACTTTTTCCATAGATAATTGCATAGATTTTCAATAGGTAACTTCCACATTTTAATTTCTACCAAATTTATCCACCGTAAAACAATCAAAGATTCTATTTCCTACTGCCACTTCACTCACAAACAGTTTGCTTCTGGCATATCTAAGGTTTGAATATCATTCAAATTCCACTGTGCTGGGTGCTGTGCATATGCAATAAGAGATCCTAAAATACCAGATTCCACTAAACATGGAAAAAAGCTAAGAGGAGAACAGTAATTTATTGGTTTTAGATTACAAAATAAAATGGCTAAATACTTATGCAAAATGAATTTGCAAAGGGTTATGATTTTTAATTCTTTGGAATTTTTCTAATTTAGGAACAATAATGCTTCAAAGGGCATTTTTTTTCCTTCCATGTTCCCTTTCACTTAAAAAAAAATTATAGAGAAATTGGAGAACAGGATCAAAACCCTTATTTACTCTCTTCCTTCTTCCTCACTGAAAATTAAAAGGAGAAGTTTAATGCTCAAAGAGAAATGAAAGACAGGATAAGAATAAGAAGTGGAAGGTAAAAGTGGGATTTGAAATAAATGTTTTTAATCAATTTTCCAGAAGAAAGGGAGGTAAAAGCATGGAAAGAACATTTAAAATCTTCACTTTGTCTCTGGTTGCTTTTTTCCACAAACATAGCTTCTTCTCTGAGATAAACAATCATGAGAAACAGGGAATCTGTAGAAAGACAAGCCCTGAAATCCTAAAAAGAAGTTATGATTTTGAAAATAAGTATATATCTCTGCTTCAAATACCTTTTTTTCTTTTACCATTGAAATCGAAAATGAATTCAAGGTTAAAGTGTTGTCTAGAATATTTTAGTGGAATTTAGCTTTCTCACTAAGTTTATACAGCTATTCTCCAATACCATTTATCTTTGCAGTTGATCAGGAGATACATACCTGAAGGAACACATAGAACTGCTTTAATACCCATCAATTGGAAGAGTTAGAGGAAAAAAACAACAAAGCCAAACAAAACAGGTTCATGTGTCCCTGTATGTGCTTTTCTCCATATGAAATTTCCTAATCATATGAAGAGAGGGATCAAATAAACAAATTCTGAAATATCAAAGCTTTTTTTTTTTTAAAGTTTTTTAAGGAAGACAAGCATGTGTTACCAATATTTTTGTCTATAGTTTCATCCATAAAGAAAATTAATCCTTTATTTTACCCAAGCAATCTAAAGTTGAATCTAAAGTTTTATGAGTTTCTTTTTCTATTAGGTGAATATTTTTGTGACATATTATATAAATAATACTTTCTTTCCTCTCAATGTCAACAAATTAAAACAACCACTGGTGCTTAGAATCCCAAATCTCATTTTTGCTAGCACTCTAGTCTCTTGTGGCTAAAGCAGTATGTTACAAGATAAGGGCTTATATTCACAGATTCACAGAATATTCTGAGTTGGAAGGAATCCACAAGGATCATTGAGTTCAACCCTTAATTAAATGTGTATGGGGGTTGAACCCACAACCTTGATCTTATTAGATAGAATAAGATAGAATAGAACCATGCTCTATTCTTTCTGTGGGTCTTTCTCGTCTCTCTACCTTCCATAGGTAGGTCATTTTCCTAGTCCATCATGCATATAGCTCCAGCAAATATTGGCACAGTGCTCCATCTAAATTTCTATCTTAAGGAAACCCCTTCCAACAACAAAATTTACTTCCACTTTTACTTCCACTAACTTTGGAAGCTGCTCTGTGTTTTGAATGCTGGCTCCTATTTTTTCAGTTATCTACTCCACAAACCACTGTATTTACCTCTCACATCTATTCTGGATATATGGCAAAGGTAATGTCCATAAGCTTCAGAAACGCTTCCATTGTCCCTAGGAGAAAACATCCAGTTGCCCATATTTCAGGGTAGGCTTCTGAAGTACAGCAGGGGCTGAAAGCTTTTTCTTTATCAAAGGATAAACTTCTGCTTTTCACTTCCATCTGCACTAGCCCACACTCCTACAGCTTACTTAAAACAAGTGTTTGTGATAATTTGATCACAAGATAAACTGATTCACCTCATTAAAATGGCAAAAAAACCCCCTCCCTAACTTTGCAGAAAAGAAAAAAAAAAAAAACAAAAAACCAAAACCAACAAGGGCTGCATGGAGGACTTAGCCAGGTTAAAGATACAGAATGTTAAAGCCAGTACCAGGCAGGAGTAAATAATTCAGCTGATAGCAGGAACAAGTACAGGAAGGAATCAAACAAAAAATGAATCAAGTGAGCTGATAAAAAGGTACTTTTTTAAAAATTCTTTTTTCTTTTTCTGCTACTGCTAGCCAGTAATTTGGCACAAATGTAAAGAGAAATCAAAACAAATTAAACTGAGCAGGCGTTGTCAACTCATATTTAACTTTGAAGTCTGTTGCTTCTACAACAGACTTAAGAAGGGATTGTATGTTCTATTTCCAACTATACAGGCTATCCTAAGAAAAGATATTGCCTCTACCTACATGTCACATCTTTTCTAAGTACAACTGACTACTTGATTTGCTGACTATGGCTCCTAAGGCTGCTTGTAGTATGCCAATGTAGAGATAAGACATTAAAATTGCTAATTTTTGTTGATGATGTCAGTTTCAGTTGAAGGCATTAAGTAAGACAGTAGCAGCTATGTTCTCCTTAGCAGAGACAAAGCCTCTGTCAGATTTTTTAGGATTAGGAACTGTGACAGTTTGCAGAGGCTAATCAGTACTGCTTAGGTCTATGAAAAGTTGCATCTTGTGTTACCAGTGTGTTAAAGAACCCCATGCTGATTGCCAGTTGCTAAAGCTTCTGTAAGGAAGCTTCAATCCCATCTGAAGTGTAAGAGAGGAGATCTGGAGATGACTAAGAAAAAAACAGGTGTAAAATGTTGAAGATGCAACTGAGGTATGGGGTAGTTTATAAATGGGGAGTTTGCTGAGTGTGTCAAATAATTTCAGAAGTCTTGGCTAACTGACACAACCTGACAGTTCAGCTACTTACAGGAAACTGTTAATACATTTCTATGGTAGTGTGTGACCAAAACTGGGTCTTGGTGTCAGGCAAAAGAAACTGATGGCTCTGATCTCTTTGTCAGGAAGCCTTACTGAAGAGAAATAGTGACAGCCTCAATCACCTCTAAAATGAACTATTTTAACCAAATATTCCACTTACCTCTATTGCCAAATTCATTTGACATGCTCAGGAAAGGTCAGAGAGAAGACTGTGCCAGTGATTAATCCCACTGCTTTCCCACTATGCCATAAGGCCAAAATATTCCTAGGTCCTGACTATAGGAATGCCAAAGGTCATTTTTTGGAAAAGCATGTTTGAGAATCACAAAATTGTTAGGGTTGAAAGGGACCTCTAGAAATCATATATATATGTTTTATAAAGGATTTCCCAAAGCATCACAAACTCAGGAGAAGAGAAGGAAACCTCAAGCTTTGTTGATCTAGGAAAACAAACAAAAAGTCTTCTATGACCCAGAGAGAGTGAAAGAAACAGAGTTTTCAGATTCTGCATACTTTTTTTGCATGTGCAAAAAGTGCTGCTCCATTTGATTTGGTCCATTTTATCCATGTTATATCAAAACTGCAAAATTCATTGGTATGGCCTCAAAATTGCATTACTGAGCAATTGCTTAGTTGAGCAAAAGATACATGCTGGGACCAGTGTTAAAGAAACTGAACCCATCAAGATTATGAGATAGTTTGGGTGACAGCTATAGTCTTTCTGCTTGCCAAAGTAATTGTTTGCTCTTGTACATCTACTATGCATTTGACAAACCTATTTTAAAAATATCAAATACTTGTATTTTCACTGCTTTCCCTGAGAGACCATTCCACAGTCTAATAAATTTAGCTGTCATAAAGTGAAAGACTAATTCTGAGTATTACCAGTTTCTTACAAACAGTTCTGTCTACATTAATTCTCAAGCCTAAATTAGTTATTTTTTTATCCTGAAAAATTGTTTCAGGGTTTGCTATTCTAGCACTGCAAGTTTTAAATGATACATGACTACATGTACATAACCTACATCAGGGACCAACTGGAAGTACTAAAGTTGGAACTACTGACTGTTTCCAAATATTGTATAATCTTGAGAGAATGAGAGGAAACACATTTTCTTTCAAAGGCCTCTGCAGAGAGAGCCCTCTTAGCATGTCTCAGATTACATCTCTGACATCCCTTTGCGTGAGCCTCAACACTGTTTAACTTCCTTCCAGAACAGTATGTAGCTTGATGTAAATGTTTACTTTTTCTTTTTTTTTTTTTAATCAAATTGTATGCAGTTTTTTTCCATAAATTTCACTACAGTGTTTTTTATAGTGTATTATATTTAATATATGTTGAGAGTGCTTTGGAAATGAAGTCCAGTCAACTGGAATGAATTGCTATTTCATATTTTATTTCTCTCAATCTGAAAATAATATCCAAAAATTTATACACATATTCAATATGATCTTCTGTAAATCAATCTTCCAGTCATCCTTTAGTCAGAACAATACACAGAACAATTTTTCTTTTTTGTGTTTGTTGTATTTTAAATAACTTTGGTCATTCATTTTGTGCTTGACTGTTTTGCCTTTTATTATTTGGCACCATTACTGCCTCCTCATAATCTGGCATTATGACTTCAGACTTCACTGGTTAAATGGATTCTTTTTTTTTTCTTTTTAGTACACATATTGGAAAAGCAAACAAATTATTCTTTCATATGATCCTTTCAACAAGTTGGAAAAAGATCATCAGGAAGTAAAAGGATTGATTTATGCTAATTTCTCTTTTGCCTTAATGGTTACAATCAGACTGCAATCTGAAAAGATAATAAAAATAGAAGGCTACCTGAAACATAGTACAGACATAGCACTGTGTCACTGCCAGCTCTTTGGAGCCCTAGTGGTGTGAGAAGGTTCTAGTTTCTGATTTGATAGCAGCTAATAAATTAATACATTTCAGCTGGTCAGCTTGATCCAATTTTAGAAATTAGGGTCTGTCATGAAGTCCAGTTTTGGGTTATCCAGAAGGAGCTTATTCAACTTCAGAGGATACAAGGAGGTTCTATCAGCTGATTAGCAGCTGCCTCTGGTCATTGTTGGTCAAATCTTGAAAGGTTCACCATTAAACTGCTCCTTGCTTAAAAACAATTACACCCTTTCTGTGGTTAGTGAGAGATCTGTTCTCATACTTTAGTTCAGCAAATTAAAGTTATTAAACACATTTTTAAATACTCAAAATATTAGTTTTACATTAATACTTTCAAGTATTTCTGTCTTATTCTAAATGGAGAGAATATTGTCTTATCACTCCACTGTGCCTGAACTGAACTTGTTCCTTCACAAATCTGTGGGTTTGAACCTATATTTCAGTATTTAGTTTAACTAGAGGAAACCTAATATGTTCCTATAAAATAGTATGTCCCAGTACCCTGTGAAAAATAGTAATTTAAACTCTTGCCAGTAACTGATACTAAGGTTAACCACCTCCTCAGGAATTCCATTAAGCTTGAGGTTGATTGATATAACCAAACCCAATTTGAGTAAAGTAATGTAACAGGCAGCAGATGATATTCACAGATGGGATTTCCCACTTGTGTCACTTTGGGGATGGAGCTAGTGTTATGAAAAAAAATAAATCATACCATTTTTTAGATGTGTAATATAGGAACTCCCCTAAAAAACACTGAAACTGACTAGATTTTTGTTGCAGCATATTAAATCAATCCTTTTTCAGATAGATGCAACCTTTCTGAGGAAATCAGAATTTAATCCAACTTAATTTATGTATTTTTTGATAGTAATATGTCCAAACTACAGAGAAGCATTGAAAACATATTTAGCTGCCTTCTTTGACTACTTTTTTCAGTCAACCTGTTCACCCTCATCACACACTAATGAGCAACTGTTCCACTTAAACTCTTAGCAGATCATCTATAAGCAAAATTAACAAGTAAAATTACATAGTTTAGATGTAACAATAGAAGAAATGTATTCAAAATACAAACCCACATTTTATTCTAGGTGTGTAAGTTAATATACAGAAAAGTTGATTTTCAGTGCTCTTGTTATGTAATGGTGTGAATGTAAATATGAACTGGGAATTTGTATCACGAAACCCAAAATACAAAGGTCATAAATATTTATTGTTCTTATTTAAATAAATACAATTGCTTATGTGAGTAGCTACAGAAGATCAGGGTCCCAGTGTTCACAGTATTCAATAAATACAGGAGAAAATACATGGCACAGCCCCATTCCCCAGAAGCCAGAATAAGAGCATGCCTCATAATTTTGTAATTTTGAATATTTACAGTTTTATCAACAACACTGGTTGATTGATTGTTTTTGTTTTTAAAACCATGTGTAAGACAAGGACATCGACTATAACATTATAATATATCCTAACAGAAAGAAGCACATACATCCCTTCTTGCCTGACAGCTGAAGCCTACATGTTCCCAAAAACTTACAATCTAGGACTTGTTCACACTTTAGTTTATGCAGACCCCAGACTTCCCATAAAAATGTTCCAGAGAACTTGATTAAGATTTACCTTTAAGATAATCTACTGGTTTTTTTAGCAACAGTTGGTTTGATTTTGTTTTTTAAATCATTAACACACTCCAATTTACAGTGGGAATACTGGTACCAAAGAAAGTACCAAACAGGTGAAAGGAGGTACCAAACAGGTGAAAACTACCTTACCATTACTGTCAGCCATCTATGCAGATCATTCATTAATTCTTGGCAACTGCTCTTTTGCTCATATTCCAGATGAGGTTACACTACTGCACCTGATTTGACTTTAAAATCCTGCTGCAGAGCTGTATTTTCCTTCTATCTGAAGTAGACTGACATACTGAGACTGATTTACATTAGAAGTTATGCAATTGCTCTTCAAGCATCTGAAGAACTTTGCTATACCACCCTATGAACTCTAGAGTTTGCTTTTTCACACCTTTCACTGCTTTGTACAGCAGGACAAGTCTGAACTTTTCTGTGACAGAATATATGGAGTTTGATTTGCAACTGAATTTCCCAGTTTTATGACAAATGAGGTTTCACTGAAATCAGTGAGATCCAATTGCAACTCAAAATTGCTCTTTGCTGGCACAGCACCATTTGGAACAGGAAGGAATAGGCAGTAGATGACCTGTTTCTAGATATGCTCACCTCTGAGGGGAAGTAATATGGGTGAATAGAGTACCCCCAGTGTACTAGTTTGAAAACAAACCAGTGGGAGGCACCAAGTCAGAATAACAATTTAATAGGGAAATTTAAAAAAAAAAAAGGCAGAAAACACTGGTTCAAACTGACAGAGCCAGGATACAACCTGACACCCTGTTAGTCAGGGTGGCGGTAGCAGTCTGATAAAATGGTGGCTGCAGTCCCCTGAAGTGGTGGGCGTGGTTCTGTGGAAACAGTGATCCTGTAGAAAGGGGCTGCTCCTCTCAGAAGGTCCAGTGGTGGTTACGTAGCTCCTGTCCTCTGTGAATCCAGTGGAAAGGGTGTCTGTGGTGTTTGGAATCTCAGATTATATCCATGATGGGATGCTTGGTTCCTCCCTCTGGGTGGAGCATCTCACAATGGGGTAATGAGTCATGAGGCCAGGCATTGGTGGGCTCATTAATCAGACGATAGTCTGGAGGGAGGAGGCAAGGGAACACTGCCCCCCTGGTTTCAACAGCTCATGAGGATGGTAATAGAATACACTGCAACCCAGGACACCCAGCATATGTAATTCAGAACTTGAACTGAAAATGGGTGTGTTATGTTTTACACACTTGACTATAAACTGCACCTGCTCAGGTACAAGTGGAGTTCTGCTTAGCACAGAAGGTAGGCTTTAGGGGGAAAAAAACAAATTTGGGTTAGACCCAACTCACCTAAATCCATGCACATATTTGAGCTACTATCCTAGCTGTTACAACTAAGTCCCTAGAAATCAAATTAAATCTCTCCCAGTCTGATTCTCTTGCATAGAACCTTCTTTTATAAAACCATAATATACAGATTAACCTTCTTTTCAATGACCAAAGCAGAAATCTAGCAAGTTAAATTTTGGTGTGTGGAGTGTGTAATTGGAATATAATGTCTATAAACGTTAATTTTATCACACTGAACCTTATTAGGTTTCAGGTATAAAATGGAGGGAAAATAGAAAAAGAGTTAAGTACAAAAGAAAAAGGGATGAAAGTGATAATTAAACACAACAGAATGAGAATGAATTAGCAAATGCTCTCAGTGTACTGTCTGCATAGCAAGAAGAGAAGACATGCTCATTTGAGTGAGGGGCTCATTTTGCAGCCCAAATGATGTTAGGGATATTCAGTAACTTTTTTGCGCAATGGCGTTGAAACTGGCACCAGTCATAGACAGTACTGCACTGTGCCATTGCAGCTGGGTAGGAATCCAAGTGCTAGCTTTTTGAAAACCTAACAAAGATTCTTTTGGAGTCTTTACATTTCAATGTAACTGAATTAAAGTACTGACACATTCCAGTTTATCTGTCATCCTTTCTGCCAATGCAGGAGCTTTAACAGTAATGGACACTGCATTTTCCCTGGGTAGTTGCTTAGGAAACATTAACATTTTCACTAATTTGGGGTTTTAATAACTACTATATCAACCAAATATGTTAGAATAAAGAACTTCTTTAAAAAAAAATCAATGAAACAGTGAAATTCTGTGTATACTATACCTATCAAGAAACAATGATGTAAGAAAATTTCCCCTCTTCTTAACTATATCATAAAGAATTTACTATAAACAATTGAAAAATTGTTCTTCTGATCACTTTTCCCAAGGTAGGAAAAAAAATCCAAAAGATCATTTTATTAATAAATTGTGGAAAAGATACACATTAAGGACAAGATTGCAACACCCTTACTCACTCTGAATAGTAATGTTGATCATAACTGGTTCCAGTGTAGTCAAAGGGATTGCCTACAAAAAGAAGGCAGTTTTTATATGAGGAAGAAAAATGTAGATCTAGGAAAGTAATAAGATTATGTGATTGAAAAATACACACAGATAAATATCATGGTGACATTTACTGTTTTCTACAAGCCGAATAATGAGAAACTCCTTCTGTAGGCAACCAAGAAATATTGTGACCAAACGAGAAATTTAGAGAAAAGAATGTATGTCATATACTCACCAAAGACAACACACACACTCTATTTTGTTTCGTTGCATCACAAAAGGAGTGCACAAGTATAACTACTGGGGGGTGGAACCCAAAACATAGACACATGCTCTTAATATTTTAGTCACAGCAACTTCCACGTAGTATCTCCTACACATCAACCTGTCTTCATTCTTTAAATGATGTCATCACATATCAACTCTCAGATATTATGTACCCATTACTGCTATACTCCCTTGTTCCACAAATTGGATTTAACATGATTTCTCTATTCACTCAAAAGCCAAAATCATTTTCTGTCAGAGGGCTGTACTACTAAGGTTTGTAGCTTTGCAAATTTCAGAACTCAGAGGGACCTAATCTTATTTTCAAGCAATTTCAAGTGCAATTACAGTTCTACCTAAATATTTAAAATTGATTCACTACAAATTGAACCTGTTACAGCTAGGTCTCAGTTTACAAATCTAGATAACAGTTGCAAAAATACCCAAATCCTATGCAAATTCTTTGTGCAGTCCAAATATAAAAGCAAGCTCTTTTTTCCTGGAGATCTATGACTGTGATTTTTCAGGTCTGTCAGACTTTCCCACAGCTCATCTTCGTCAGCAATTTGACCAAAGTTTTCTTTGGAGGACACTTTTTCTAAATGACAAGTAGTTAGCTGGCCACCTATTCTATCTGCCTGTTTTACTCTGGAATCTTTTCAGTTGCGCTTCCCTAGACAACTAGAGAAAATCCTTACGGTGGGCCAGAATTTTCAAGGAATTTATTCTTAAAGAAAATACATCTCTGATCTTACTGTAAAACCAAGTAGAACAAGATACTTCATGAAAATGCAGAATCCATCCAACTTGACAGATGGGATACAGTGTAGAAAATAGTTTTGCTTACAACATCTTTCCAGTCTTGCTCTCCGTTTAGCAAATTTCAGTGGGTTTTTTCGGTTGCAAAAAAACAACACTTCATTAGAGGTCTTAAGCTCTAGGAAAAGCCTCCTCTTGGTCACTGTCTTGAGTTTGGCAATTCATGGCAATTCATCTGTTCTGCTTTAGGAATCACCCCTGTGTGTTTTCTTTCACTCCTCTCTGCCATAAGTTTCCCACTTGTGGGAAACAGTGAAAGTTTCCCACTCAAGCCTACCCCGAGCTGTTGAGTGGCATTTTGGGATGGTGCTCCCTGGCACACTACCTTGGAATTAATCTTGGCACAATCTGCTCCACCTGGACAAGGCAAACAAGCATTCTGGCTTTTTTGGACACCTACAGAAATTTCTTGGACACAGCATGAAACATATATCCCGGTTCTGGATTTTTTTTTTTTTAATGGGGAGAAAGGCAGTGTCAGATTGTCTTTAATTTTATTTTGCCTCCATTTTGGTATCTAGGTGGTTTTTCCCATTTTATATTTCCCCAGGCATTTTCCCTGAATCACTAATTCACTTTGGTTCAGCAGAATTTGCTTCCATTTTGTTAAAAGCACTCCCATCAGTGACAAAATTTCTGTCCCTTCTTGAGATAAATAGCCATAAAAAATCACAAAACATAAACTGTTTCCATTCAGAAAAGAAACTGATGAATCAGTCACTTATTTGGTGTAATTTTATTTTTTTCTTTTAAGGGGTGTACACAGTAATCCTCCCTAGAGCTGCAAGGTTGGAACTATTAGCATTCCACATAAATGCTCACTTTCTTCAGTTTTTACTCAATAACAGATACATTTATCACAGAGGTTATGGCATGTTTTGTTACTTCCTTCTGCTCTTGGGAATTTTCTCTCTGAAGGTGTAATTCAGTGACAGATATGAGCCAGTTGTTACTACAGGAGGTAGCTGTGGACACCCAGCCCTTCTCCTCATTTTCTGCCTGCATACCCAACTGTGCAGGTCACATTCCTCTTCTACTACGTCTCTGGCTCTTCCTGGAAATGCCCTTTTGATTGATTTCAGCCTCTGAAAGAGACGAAAACTACACTTTTATTTATCATGTAAATTTTCTGTTAATTTGTCAAACAATCTGTTCAGCATGTCTGCAAAGTGCTAGTGGATGCAGAGAGGGACCACTGGGATAGGCATAGTCAGAAGCAGAACCATCTCACCACTTAGGTGGCAGCTGGATATTGCATTAGCTATTTTGCTGATGTGTATCTACACATGCAGCATTTCACTAGAACAAGTTTCACAAGCTCTACACCTACTTTATTTGCATTTCTGTCAGATAACCTCACACTTGTATCCATTTGGGGTGCTGACATGCAGGTATGTTTGAACTGTGAACTCTTTTTTGTTTTATTATTGGGAGGTGATTATAAGGGATTCTAAAACGTCCTTTGAATTAAAATTACACTTTTAAATGAAGGCCAAAGGCTTCACATGCCTCATTCAGAGCATATTAATATATCCAAAATTTGCTGTGCTCTGACTGATGAGGCCAATAGTAGGCACATGATACATATTTTTATTGATAACAGCCCACCACCACCAAAAAGGGATTAAAATAATTAAAATAGTAACCCCTAAAAAGAAACATGCGATGCCAAAAAATGGATAACAGCACCGACAAAAAATGGTATTTGGTGGCAGTATAAAGGATGATTTGCAGAATCCTACTTGACCACAATATGAGATATAGCATCTCTCCCGCTTACTTCCACTGGGAATATTTTATCTCTGACCATGTTTTACAACCTATTCTGGGTTTGGATGTGGTCCCTTGTCTTTTATTCATTTTTGGACCATATTATTCCCCCCTTGCTGTTGTTATTTTCTTTGAATGCTATTGTTTTTCTTCTTCTGCCAGCTTTAGCTCTTGCTTGATGCTAAAATTTCAGTTTGTTTCTTTCTATTTAGCAATAAAATACAGCATTTAGCTAATGTATTTGTGCCAGGCATAGGTGGAGAAAGCTAGCTGTAGGCTGCTTTTTTGTTCCCTGAACTCCTGATAAACTGAGGGTTCATCTGCATGCTTTTGAGCTGTCTGCTGTTATGCCATTATGTATGAAACACAAATAGAATTTTGGCACATTCATCCATTGCTTATACTGTGTCTGGTTCTTTTAGTGCTTTTACTGATTTACCTTGTCATGAACAGGGTAACACTATAAAAATAAGGTAGATCTCAATATTCAGAAAGCCAGCATTTGTCTTGGGGTTTTGTTGCTGTTGTTCAACATTCTGTATTTTGTTTTCCTTTTTTTCCATTTATTTAAAGAAGGAAAAATAGCTGGACTTGCTACTAGCACAGCCCACTTCTCATTTAATAGGTGGTATCTTTCATTACATAAATTTAGCAACAGAGGCGCCATGGTAGGACTACAGTCAAACATAGCAGGAATAAAAGTTCCCTGTTCACAAAGTGCAGTAAAACAGGCAGATTTAAAGTGTGATTCAACACATTTACAATTACTCTAGTCCTGAGAGATATATACTTCTCTCAAGTGGATATTCAGGGAGCTTTGAACAACTACACTCTTAACTGGGCACTTCTCTCAAAGTTAGCTGGGTCAGTCTGTATTTTTGTCACTGTTAGAGACAAAATATGTCTTTGTCTGTTCCTTTGTTAATCAAAGTAAAAATCTTTTTTTACAATTACGTGTCCAGATCTTGTCCCATTATGGTCTGCCTGTAAAGAAAAACTCATTCTTGACATATGGAAGATGAAGTTTGCTTCAAAATAATCACATCAGGTAGTTTCTGTTCCATATCAGGAGCATACTATTCCATTTTTTTAAATTTAATTAATTTCCATGATGTACTGAGTTTTAGCAATCCTAAATTTGTTTTCTACAGATTGATTGATACTTACATATTTGGCAGAATATTTTGGCAGAATATTTTCTGAGTAACACACACAGATCTCTGGAACACAATTCATGTAGAACTTTTTTAAAGTTACAGCTGTGGATTTCAAAGTATTTCCTAAATATTATTTGTGTCTCTTTAAACCTCTGTGAAAAATTAATCCTGTTTTACAGTTGAAGAAACTCAGGCCCAGATCATTACAAAAAAAACTTAAGAAACATATTCAAGTATTCAGACTATTAAAATAGGGGACTTAGAGACATCAGATTTTTCATCCCTCCAGTAAGCAAAAAAGCAGCAACTGATAGCAACTCAATGAAAAGAAACTGAATTATTCCAATACATTTTATTTACTGTCTCTGTCTTATGTCAGAATAATTTGTAAGTTATTATCTGGCTCTTACTACTGGAAAGAGAATCCCTTGGCAAATTCTGTCTTAAAAAATATCAGAAGTTATAACATTTTCCATCACTCCTTCTAGGCAATCCTAATCATCTGTCATATATAATTACCCTAGAAAAGTGAGCTGATTATTAATCAACATCAATAGAGAGATGAAAGCCCAAATAGTGAAACAGAGGAAGAAGTTGCTGTCTGACCCAATGGGTTTGGGGTTTTATTCTTTAAATTAGAAATACGTTGTCAGAATGTTTGACTGATTTATCTTCCCTTTAAATGTGCAAAAAGACATTATTCTGAAAGTTTTAACATCTTTTTTTTTTCCCCACAGCAAGTTTTAGTAATAGGGTGAGACAAACACACTGTCTGTGAAATTTTGAACTATGCTGGTACAGACTAAGGACTGAGCTTAATCTAAACTAAATTGACTTTGCTGATGAGAAGGTCATCCTTCCCTTGCTCCGACTGTCTTCCTTGTGAGTACACAAGGATTCAGGCATTGAGACAGCTCTGGGGCCAACACAGGCTCATTCCGTGTAGTGTGAGGTCTCTGCCAGAGTAGCTCCCTGATTTGGCAATGGTCTTGCAAACACTCATACCACTGAAAGCAAAGCGGTGGAAATTGTGCTTCAGACTGGGGAGGGCAGACATCACTTCTAGAGGAGCAAGGAGTCATTGTCTCATGAAATATGGTAGAGAAAAACATATACAATTCAGTTCAATATTTGCACAAAGCAACCTTTGATTTAAGCATCCAGAGTACACACAGTTAGCATGATTTGGGCCATCCTGTACCCTATGTATTTTTCTGGGTAGGAAAAACTGCATGTAAACCTCTGACTCAGCTGTGACCATTGTTGCCCTAGACCTGAGATTTCATAAAGGCTCTTGGCAAAAGCCAAAGGCAAGGCAGTCCCCTTACAGGCTCAATGACTGGGTCAAGTGAACCTGTATGGAAAATATACAAGGAAAGACCCTTTCTGAGCTGGTATTGCAGAAAGATGCCTAGGATTTTCAGGACTGGTTTGAATCCATGGATTAAATCCGTAGTACAGGTCACAACAGCAGCCACCTTTCAAAGCATCTGCTCCTCAAAAGCTATGTCGTAATTTCGCTAATTCCTGTGATTTTATCCATATGCTAGTACTGCGCATAATGCTCCAGCACCCATCCTACATAATTCTTAAATGAATTGAAAATGTTCCATATACTCTAAAAAATTGGAAAAAACTCCTAAATAAGTATAGATACTACATGAGATCTTTAAAATATGGATAAGACAATGTGTATTTCAAGATTCCCTGTTATGTCAAAGATGACACAAGAAGAACAAGTTCTTCAAAGGGAATCTACAGGATGAAATAATCACAAAGAATTTTGTCAAGGGGAAAAAGATGTTTCTCAGTGTGTAACTATATGACAACTATTCTAGCACTAACATAAACAATCAGATTTCTTAAGGAATAGTTTACAGAAGTAATTTCTCCTCTGAATATGGAGTAAAGAATCAATTCTTTATTAATCAATTCAATTTTTATGACCCTCTGCAGCAAAGTAATATCACTGTTATCTTCCTTGCCTTTTATCTTACTTACTACCCTTCTTTAAAACAAGTACTAAGTGAGCAAACACTTCTGTTTTACAGCATTTTACATTCAAAGTTAGCACAGGTGGAAACAAGTTTAAAAGATTCAAGACAGTACAGTATTGTTTTCACAGCATCTAAGAGTTTGTATTCATCATAGAAATTTGCATATGGAAGTATCTAACAAATTTAGTTGTCTTAGTGCAAACCCCAGTTTAAAATAGGTTAGCAAACATATATAATGTACCAGTACCATTCTAAGTAAAATAAGGTGACTTCATTTAATGTGGGAGACATTACAACAACATTGCAGGCCAGATCTTCCTGAACTGAAACTGCTCTAACTCTGTTGCAGCTTTATTTCAGCAATAAAAAAAGTCCTTATATGTAGAGAGAGCTTTTTTTTTCAGAACATATACAAAGTCAGGCTAGGGCAGATATTGAGTGAGATTCACTTTACATAAATTTAGTGTCTAAAACTAGTCAATAGAGAGAAAGAGAAGCTTTCTGGCTGAACCTGTCCTAAATGCCTACTTTAGGATGAAATTAATTACTTTTTGAATCTGCCTGTTTTTTCACAGGAAAGGATCGAAGAAGTCTGAGGTGACAGTTCCAATAATGGACGACTAACTCTCAGAAATCTAGTTTAGCCAGATGAATTCCAACCATCCCTCCTATACAGCCACCTCTGATCTATAGTTACATTTTACATAGTACATATTTTTATACTTCCCAATTAACAGTTTTTGGCATAATTCCCTGATCTAAGCAAAATAAATGACAAAGATGGTGGTGGTAAAGACAGTCTGATGCTTTTGTTACACACCTCACTAATTCTGGGAGACAAGGTCTCAGTACTGATAGGAGAAGCCTGAAACTGGTAAGTTATCCTACAGGGCTCATCTAGCAGCTAGAGATCACCGAAGTGCTCCACCTTAAGTGTTCATCCTTTCCTCAGTGTCAAGTGCAAGGTTTTATTAAGGAGTACTGTGATGTTTACTTCCTACCTACTTCTTGTTCCTACAAAATCTGGTTGACTGAGTCCTAAAGGCAAATATGGCATTCCTAATGCATTACAGTAAACATTTAAGGAGTTTAATAAAGAGGTATTGCATGAAGCATATTCGGACTGCTGACCAAACACCAACACCTTCTGCAGAAGATGCAGCAGTGCAACACCACACCCTGTCTCTTTCCATAACACATCCAGGATTTTGCCACATAGCTCAGCTCCAGTGTTGCCTGCACTTGTTTGTGGCTGGCTCCAGAAGTCTGAGCACACCACAGTAGTGTGATATATAACAATTTCTGAAACTGCCACCGTTCAAATTCAGAATTTTGCATTCCAAATAGCTAAGAGGCATCCTGGAGTTCTGTCTTTTTCCATTCTTCCTGCACTAGTTTCTTTGCCTCATAAGTATTTTTTCAAAAGAAAGATCTACAGACCTCCTTATGCTATTTATACTTTAGAGTTCAGCCCCTCCACTAGTCTTTTAACCTTCAGGTTTTTATCTCAAAGAAACCAGCTAGCAAACTCCTCTACTGCACTCTTAACTCTCACATATCTACATATCTGCAGCTTTTATCTGTTTGCTACAGTGAAATCAGGTAGCATTTTTTCTACTGTCTTCCTTGCTTGAGTCATCTTAAAATCTCTAGTCAACAGTGAGCTCATCTTCATCCTTTTGCCATCTCAAAGGAATGCCCACAGCTTTTCCACTATCAGTGTTCACCAAAGCCCAGATGTCTTGATCTCTGCCTTCCCTTTCCGTATTTATTAGCATCAGGTTCCCCTGCATTTCTCCTAATCAGATCCAGAAGGCCAAAAATACAAGTTCAATGCTTCCTTTTTAAGAGGGCAAATATACAGTGCTGAGAAATCTATCCCTAAACCCACAGACTTATCCTGAGGCAAAGTGTATGACTAACTTAAAAACATTTGCAGACGCATTGCCATAAAACTGCCACTTCCGCCCCTTTTCACTGCCCCCTCCCATTTTTTCTTATGGCCACACTTCACAGCTGGTTGAGCTCCCCAGCTGCAAAGCTCATCCTCAGCATACTCAGGATCATATCACCAGATCATCTCTTCATTTAACAAAAGTGAGGGAGAAACTACTTCTTTTGAGTAATTCCTCTGGAATCCACAGTGGAAGTTTCAGGGGAAGATACTATGAATAAACCTCCTGGGCTGATTTACCAATCTGTCAGATTCTGCTGAAACAAATAAAGGTTAAAGCCTTCCAATAAAGTATCAGTATTTCTTTTTATAAAGAAAAAAGTCAAACTCATGTATAGAAATAAGGATATCTCAAGTGTGTTATATGGCTGAAATAGTGTCTCAATTCATATATTTTTCAGTAGGTGCACACAGTATTTTCTAAAATGGTATATAAAAATATATAAGCTCCAGATGTGCATAAAACCCCTGAGTTTCTATTTAACGTTTTCAAGAAAATACAGTCTATCTTTTTATTATAGTATACTAGAACAGAAAAAGATTAAACCAGGTTCAAAATGTATGAACAGGGGAAAATACAAGTTTTTGACTGAGATGCCTGGAAAAATGTCTATTTTAACACCCTGCTTATATCAGTTGGTGTATGAAAGATACTACCTATCCTGACAGAAAAGTTCTTCCTGTATTTTCAATCACCACTTCTACAACAGCATCTCTACCTCTAACATATTATACATAATTTTCCATATTAGTATTGCTCATTGTTTTGGAAAATTATTTTTGCTATAGTGTATTTTAATTTGTGATCAAACCAGAAAATGTAATGAGTCAATATGGAATTTCAAAGTCTTAATATGGAAAAGTAAAAGTCACATTTCCTACAGTAATTTATGTGAAAAATACTAATTTATTTGGGAAATCCTTTTACAGGTTTTCTTGATGCAAAAGCCCATGTGATCATTGATTATAGGCAAGTATTTATGCACTGAATGTATTATAACTGATTATTTATTAACAAATTTACTTCTTCCAATTTGATAGGATTTCCTTAATTATATATTATGTTACACTTACCAACCCTCAAAAAAATTCAAGTGAAAAGAGTGAGTAATTTCACTTTAAATACCTTCTGGAGACTGCCAAATTCAATGTTTAAAAGTACTGCAAACAGATTGACAATATTTCTTGCAATCTATTGCCATCTAGAGGAAAAAATGTATGTTGGTACAAAATAAATATGAGGGTTTAGGTGCTATTTATAATTCCAACATTTTAGTGTGGAAAACACACACTGTGTTTTCTAGGCAAACTGATGTGCCATATTCACAAAATCAGATGGATATAAAGGCATAAGCACAAAACATACAATAAGACATAAGTATGCAGTTGTTGAATACTGTATGTGATCCAATCACACACACACATTTATATATATAGGTATCTGTATATAAACCAAAAAAATATTATTGGGAATTTCAGTCTGTTGCAACAAATAAAACAGTTTCTAAATAATTCACTTTGTGCATCCCAAACCTGTAACTGAATTGCTAATTAAGATTAAGTAGCACTCTTTTCAGATAGTGGCACCAAAAATATTAAAATTTACTGATTAGATGAATAGAAATAATTGAGATGCACTGCGGGGTAGCTCTGTAGCTATGCAGTTGATTGTACCTAGAAATAAATGGGATATATGAGTCTAATACAAATAACTGAGGGTATTAGGGCTGAGTTCTCTCATGTAGTATATAATAAAAATATACAGTAGATGTTACTGAAGCAGTTTGGATATTGAATTGATTAGGACTGTCAGGACTGTAAATTAGGCACTAAACACTTTGCTGAATCAAGACCTCTATTTTCACCTGTCACTCTTAAATATGACTACGGATATTTTAAATATGAACTAATGATAAAAAACTATTTTGTTACATGTACAGTTCATTTGTATTAAAGGTTTTTAGCTGTGTTTCAAACATTAAAATAGTAAAAAAGAAATACACTCAAATATACAAGTGAGGGAAATGGAAAATGGTGTATAAAACCCTCTAACCCAGTATGAGGTCAATTAGTGCAACTCACATATAGCAAATTCCATTGCAGGTACTCCTTATCTCAGACTCCTCAAGTGCCGATAAATACAGACAGATTTGTACATGCCAAGCAGTGACCTTAGTCTTTCCAAAATGTGGCAAAAAAAATGAATATTAACTATCTCAAAGAAGCAAGAATGTGAACTCCTTGTATACAAGAAAAAAAAAATGCAGACCACTAGCATTTGAGGTTCCACAAGGGGAGTGCAAAGTCCCACACCTGAGAAGGAACAATCTGAGGCACCAAGGACAGGCTGGGGGCCACGCAGATGGAAAAGACCTGAGTGTCCTGCTGGGCACCAAACTGAACATAAGGCAGAGCTGTGCTGCTGTGTCAAAGAGGATTATTGGTGTGCAGGGATGCTTTAAGGGTAGCACTTCCAGCAGGTCAAGGGAGGTGGTTCTGCCCCTCCACTCAGCACTGGTGACGACACACCTGGAGTACCACATCCAGTTCTGGACTCCTCACTCCTCAGTACAAGAGACACGTGGACATGCTGGACTGAGTCCAACACATGGCCACAAAGCTGGTGATGGACTAGAGAATCTTTCTTATTAAGAAAGACTGAGAGAGCTGGGACTATTTGGTGTGGAGAGGTCTCAGGGAGTAACTCATCAGTGTGTACAAATACCTGAAGGATGGGTGCAAAGAAAACAGAGCCAGGCTCTTTTCAGTCATTCCCAGTGACAGGACCACAGGCAACGTGTGCGAACTGGAACACAGGAGTTTCCCTCTGAACATCAGGAAATACTTTTTCACTGTGAGAATGACCAAGGACTGGCACAGATTGCCCAGAGAAGCTGTGGAGTCTCCATCCTTAGAGATATTTTAAGAAGCCGATCTGGGCACACGCCTAATAAACCTGCCATAGGTGACACTAATTTTCACTTCTGGTTTCTTTCTGAGGCATACCCTATACTTATATACTCTATATTTACTAATTTTTTTTTTCACTGAAGCAAAGCAATACAAGCATATAACTTTATATTTCATCAGAAAATAAAGAAAATCATGCATTCACAGCAAGGAGTTTCATTGGAGGTCATTTTTCTCCTGAAAAACACAAAGTGATAAGAACTGATGTCTTCCTATAGATTGCTTCCTTGCATTTGAAACTGACTTGAAAATTAAAAACCAGGCCACAAAGAAGTGTGGGTCTGGCTATTTCAGCAGGAGACTAAGTGAACTTACACATTTTCAAAATAAAGAAAAATAAAAACTTCCCTTTGTTGGCATGAGTGCTGCATTTGGAATTTGGATGACCTCTGGACATTAAATTATTCCAGTTGTGTTTTGTTTGCTTTTCTTAAAGCTGTTATTTTTGTAAGATAATCAGTAGCAACTTAGGTACTAATATGACAATAGTACCTGTAACAGAGACTTCATTAAGTTTGTCAGTGTCTGTCTGTATTATACATTAATGTTAGCAAAATAAAAAAAAAGTAATATTAATACTCTAATTTTATTCTGTTTTCACTTTTAATTGAGAGTCAAGTAAATCAAATCTCATGTTTAGTTATCTAAAAATATATCAAACATGACATTTAGTGGGAGTTTTTACTGAACAAAAATTGAAGCTAATAGTATAGATAGTAAATAATAGACTGCAAGAATATGTCATAAAGAAAATGACAAATGAAACTGGAAAACTAGGTTTTTTATACCATAAGCAGAGACTTACTGGTTGGTGATAAATATCCATTTTAATACAAACCAGCAGCCTATGAGACTAACAAAAGGTGCAATTTCTCTGAAATCAATTATTCTAATTGTCAAATTTTGTATATATTTAGATATATTAAATACACCTTCTGTTACAATCTATGGACACAAATGACCACAGCACTTGCCTAAACTAGAAGACAAGAAAGTGAACTTTCATTAATGCTTGATAATGGTTTGTTATCTTGCCTACATATGCTTTGGCACTGCTGGGAGCCAGCTTACACATGCCCTGACAGCAGGTTTGAAAATACTAGAATTGACAGGGTTTTTTTTCCAGAATGTTGTCACACTGTTTAGAAATTATGGTGATGTACAGTCAGTTCCTACTGCATCTACCATTGATACACTGAGATTTGTTAAAAAAACACAAAATTTGTTTTGATTGCTGTAATTTGTCATAAAAAAAAATTATTTACACTTCAACACTGAGTGAATCTAATATCAAAAATTGGTTAGTCTTGGTAATATCCATTGCTTTAATACTACTGTTTTGTCATAAAAAACAAACCACAGCCATTAAAAGCATCACTTTGCCAAGTTTAAATAATCCTTGCTTGCAAAGCATATTCTGACAGTCAAACCCAAGGCTTTCAGAAGTTACTTTTGGTTGTAGTGATGTGGCTGTTCAATCCTGAAACTGAGATGCTGTAACAGCATCTAACTAAAATAGACAAAGAATTAATTCTGAAAATCAGGGCCCTGTCTACAGGCAAGCAATCACATATATGGAAGAGATGAGGATAAGCACAAGGCTTGATAAGCTAGTATGTAGACAATGTGTAAATTCCTGAAAGCAAAGATGTATATAGGTGTATATAGCCTGTGACAGAAGCACATTGAGAATAAGTGCAAGTTCAAACCTCATCTCTGAACCTGCATCACTTCACAAAGTCTCCAAAGACACTTCTTATTTCCTCATCAGTTATTTCAGAGATTTGGAAAAAATAAGAGAGCTAGCATGCTTTATACATGTATTTTTTAAAAGCAAACTCATTATATTCCATACATTTCTTCTTTTGTCCTACCAAATCTAGAATACCGTGGAGGTAATCTGTTTTGGTTTGGTTTAAGTTAATGCTGACTATCATAGTAATTAGTCATTTGATAATGAATAACTAGCTATCATAGAGGGTGCCAGTGAAAGAAGTGAAAGCCAAGAACATCCAATATTTTTCTAAGAAAAACTTTCTTTCCAAGAGTCCCAAATAACTCATGAGGTCTTATTCCCTCATAGGCTTATATTTCACTACAAGCAATTTTCCCCTTGCGGCTGTCCCTGCACAATTTTCTTTAAAGTGCTTCATGGCAACCTATATTTTGTTCCTTGGCTTCTTTTCTGTATCTTTCTATAATGCGTGTGCCACCTCCCTTTTGCACTGGCACTCTTCCTCTGCTGCTATATTAGCTGTAAAATTCCACCTGCACTGCAGCCCTCACCATGCATCAGCAATTAGGGACTGTCTGCTTCAAACTTACTGGAATCAATTGACCATAGTAGTCATTTTTCCTAGTAGAAAACCAATTTCCTTCTCCTTTGAATTTGGAAAAAAAAAAAGGCTTCAGTTTAATCTGAAACCTTGTTTTAGTTCAATTGAAGACACTGCAGAAGTATCTGCTCTAGTAAAGGCACACAGGAGAGATCCTGCCACTTCCTCCAATACTGCAATCGTGTTTAAAACAAACCCAAATCCCAAAGCCATGTTACTCATAGGAGGTAACACTGAAGCCCATTTTCCAGCTACATTTTAGTATTTTGCCACCTGTTGTCATTACGAGTATTGACCTCTTCAGAAAACAATCCTCTGAATTTCATATTCAACACGAAGGGCGAAAGACCAGTATCTTCTAGAGAGACAAATATATTAAAAATTATTGCTTATTTTATTGGTATTTTACTTAATACTGTATTATTTTAATTGCAGTATTTAAATGAACAAGGACAAGCTGGTTTCAGTACTAGAACTGAGCTCACCCTTATTGTTACTTCCAAGTTATTTGACATTTCTGTGCACCATGAGAACTGCAGGTGACTGAGATCACCTTGAGTGAAAGAGAACATAGGACTGCATTATCTCTCTTTAATTGTCACATATAAAAAATATCAGATGAAAGAGACCATGTCAGAAACATCAGTTAATATTTTCAATTAAGTTTGAACACTTCATGGAAGCTCTTTACTCCTTAAAAAAAAATCTAAATTGACACTTGTAACAATTAAATCGAATCATGTCTTCTTTGGCCATAGCTACAGTATCTGAGTATCTGACCATATTTCCAAGGAAAAAATCAGGAAATGGTACAGTAAATTAAATAATTAATATTTCTTTTAGTGTTAAGATAGCCAAAACAGCTGAAAAATACTATCCTGTAAATTTTATAAAAACAAAAGCCATCACAGATTGTTCTCCAGTGCCCAGATTCCCTTTGCTGGGCAAGTGTTGGTGAGCACATTTCACTAGCTTCTGTCCTTACTCCTCTTTGGTGAAGGCTGAAGTCAGGACACGCCAGAACGAGCTCCTTATTTGCACTCTGCAGGTGTGGAGAGACACAGTCCTTCAGTATTGCAGTTCTGTGTATCAGTGTAATTTATACAGATTTATGGATGGAAATAAAGAAGTGCTCTGTCATCGGGGGTTTAGGTTTTTTTCAGGTAGATTCCAGCTTGTCAGAATTCTGAAGTTTTAGGAGTATTAATATTTTACACATTTGTACATACTGCACAGCATGCACAGCTTAAAAAGAACATGTAATCTGAAGAACTTTTAGTGTACCCGTAATAGAGTGGAGGATATAGATCTTTCTTATTCTATACATTTCCTACATATTCTTCAAAAAACACTAATATTTTTTTGCCTAAGAGAAATGAGCAAAACCAAAGTCAACTTTTAAACTGATGAAGTGCTAGAGTTTGGAGGTAGCTTCCATCCTGTAAGACTGCTGCTGCAGCAGTTACAGTTCCGAATCAAATTGGAAAGGTTCAGAGAAATTATAAAGATCCCAATTTGTAACAGAATATTTCCACTTTGGAAAATAATCCACCCTTCTAACATTTTTTTATCATTCCTAAGAGCAGTAACACAAACTTTTACAAGTTTTAAGTTTAATGAAAATCTAGCAGAGAAGAAGCAGAAGGAGAGCTGTTTCCAAAGTGAAACACCTAGGGCCCATGGTGCCTGGGAATTCTTCCTTCCTGAGTCAAACTTAAAAGTCCTTTTACTCAGGATCTCAAATCCAGGTCTGTCTGAAAAATTAAGAATCTACTTCCAAAATTACCAAAGAGATAAAGACGCCAAGTTCTCACTGTTATATACCTGGGGTGTGTGTCCCTGTGTGTGTAGGATGTTCCAAATGGCAGGATATCCATTATGCAACTACTTACCAAAGTATTACCACTTACTATTATCTTGAGCATGTTCAGATGAAGAAGCAGAACCCACCCCCTTTTTTCTTCTCGTTTCCTGTTATTGTTGCTGCAGCTGTATATTTCTTCTTCCATTTCACTTTGTGCCTTCAGTAAAGAGCTAAGTTGTGACTCTTGCCTTAAAATTGTGTCAAAATTGCGAACATTGGTTTTGAATTACTTTGCTACCTGAAGATTATTGTCAAAGTGACTGTTACTTCTTAGGAAAGGAGGTAAGAATATGTCTGTTCTACCTACATCATGTTCAGATTCTTGAAGTTCCAGGAATCTCTCCTGGGTTTGACAAATTAAATTTGGAGTGATTGATGAAAAAGTAAGTTGATGATAAAATATTTGATCCTTCTCAAAATATTCAAAACATCTTTCCTCAAAGTTTTTAACTAGAACAGGTTAAAGCTTCCTTCTTCTGAGGATTTTTTTTCACCTTACTATAGAACCATAGAAATGTGGGGAGATTGCTAATATCCATAGGAGACTGCTCTCATTTCCATTGTATTTACTATATTATAAATTTTTCTGGAAGATAAAAATATTAGTTTTAAGGCAAACAAAACATGCATTTGTAATCTTTTGCTTGCTACACAGCTTTTCAAGGAAGATGGTTACATTTCCTTCAAGACTGTTCTGTTCTAACGTAATCTCGATAATTCCACATTCTTCAGTTTACAATACAGATGTCTAAAATGGTCAACAACTGAAAAAACAGTATTTTTTGTTTCCCAGCATAACTGGAAATACATCTCTCATTTTTGACAGCTAAAGCATCCCTCTGCAAGCACACACCCATGCACAAATACACACATATATTATACAAATCAGAACATATTTAACATTGACACTTTAATAACTGTAGGAAAAGATTTCTGTGTTATACCTTTCCTTGCTTTTTTGGAGCTGGGGGGGTATTACAGCTGGGACGCGGTGGGGGTCAGCGGCTCTGACCCAGGAAGAGGTGACCGGTCCGGGGAGATGGTCCCAAAAGGAATCGCCTTCCCGAGGTCCAGTGTCTTCCCTCAGCTGCTGGCAGGGGAGCCCTTGCAGAGGCTGTCAGCTCTTTAGTGATATCAGCTCGTGATTCCAGCTCAGCTCTGCGGGGCAGCCTCCAGGCCAGACCAGACCAGGGAGAGAGACGAGAAGGCTCGTGTGGCTGGTTCCGCACGAAGGTGGCTTTATTGTGGGTCCCCTCCGGCGAAGGGCAGAGCCAGGGACGAGAACCCTCTCTCTCATAGGGCCCCATTGGGCTTGCTTTTATAGGGATACAGGGGATCAATAAAGGCCAATGGGTTACAGGGGATCTGGGATGGGAACAGACCAATGGGTTACAAAGGATCTGCATAGGGTCTCCTAAAGGATTGTGGGTTTGTCCTTTCTCACTGTGACCAAAGTGGTTGCCTTTCCGGGGAGTCCTGCTGGGCAATTGCGAAATCTCTTATCTCAGCAGAGATCCCTCCAGGGCAGGGGCTGGGCATACCCCACAGAGGGGAAAGGGGGGTATTGGTTGGTTGGTTTGGTTTGTTTGGGTTCTTTGGGTTTGGTCTTGGTTGTTTTTCTTTTTTTGCTTTAGTATCTTCTTGGAATATCATCATACATGGAGCTTTTTTTACTGGTCTCAAATTAAAGTGAAGTAATTTGCTATAGAATGCTGTGGAATAAAATACTCAAGCTTCATGACTGGTTGAAAATAATTTCAAAAGGAGATAAGTAGTACTTTTTAGGGAAAAAGCATTACTATGTATTTCCTCAGTGATCAGGAACGTGGGATTTAGAAATGCAGTAACATTTGGAGCCTAAAGTAAAAAACATACCGCCTCCTGTTTGGTTACAGCTGAGCACTCAAAATCATTTTTTTATCATTCCTTCAACAGCTACGATTTTGCTTCCCTTCCAGAGTATTCATCCAAGGGGAAAAATACAACCCTTTTTAAACTTGGTCTCCTACTTCAAATGCTACCTTCCCCTAAAGCAGACAAACCCATTGCAACCACAATCCCTCTTCTCATTTTACATTAGTCTGGGTCCACATTAACAAGCACAGTGTGAGAAGGAACCATTTTTTCTTTTACGATTTATTATAGTATTCTGAAATTCATATTCCATGCATGTGAACCTCAAGTGCAATTCATGAGATGAGGCTGTTCTGTAAACTACCTTTGCAGTTGATTCTTTGTTAGGTGCTTAACAGGTGGTTCCTATAGCTGATATGGGAAAAGCTGACTGAGTTAAGAATATTGAGCCATGAGAGGATCTGAACAGGTTGTTCTCTGGCAGGTAGCTGCCTCTGGATCATGTTCAAACTGCCCAGACTAGGCTCTGAATTTTCACTTTTGCAGGACAAGAAGGGCAGTCAGCTAAACCTAGCAACCTGATTCTTAGCACATGAATTAGAAGCCTGTATTCTGAATATAATCGGTCATAAAAAACTAACACAACTGGTTCTTGAAGAGGCTTTGGTTGAAATTTATCACCCACTATAATGAAATATGTGTGGTTTGCTAACGTCAGAAACTGGGATGACTGAGACAGCTTTCTCCTTTCCTCACAAGCCATTTTTCCCAAATGTTTTCCTTCTACCTGCTGTTACAGGATACAGTCATCAGAGTTAAAAACATTAATTCTAACTCTTTACGAGTCTATAATGAAGAAAACTACAGCTTCCTCCTAAGGCATCTCTGAGATGCTACAAAGGATAATTCAGTGCCTTCATTAGGAGACAGTCTCTCTCTGCTTACTGTAAGCCTAGATGTCTCTGCAGAAGGATCGAGACACCTCACAGTGAGTTTCCCCAAAGAAGTTCAGCAGGTGATTTTGGGAGAGAAGTGTGACCAAAATAGGTCCTGACCCCCAGGCTTCACAGCACTTCTTTTTGTTCAGAAGGCAAAATCCTCTTCCCAGGGTGCAGTCTGGGAAAAGCAGGAGCATTGGTGGAGGAGATGCTCATAGTTAGAGGACTCACCTGGGAAATGAGGGGCCTGAGATGCTGGCCAGTACCCTTCAGAAGGGATTTCACCCAGTAACTTTGTTTTCCTGGAAGGCGCCTTAAGAGCAAGTATGGCAAGGCTGCTGGGTCACCCCACAAGAAACAGTATCATGAACTCAAAAGAGAAAGCTGGAGAAGAGGCAGCTTTGCTCTCCAATCTCTGTGGGAAAGTGGAAGCCCTGGGGTCTGCTCACAATAACTGAAAGGAGCAAGTAGGTTGTGACTGGTAATAAAAACAGGGTAAGTGGCAGTGATGCTAGGTGGCATGAGAAATGTGAGCCAGGGGGACCAGGGAGCATAGAGCAGATTGTGGTGGTTGTTACACAGCTCCAGGGGTTGGAGTGGAGGGTGAGTTTTGGCATCCCTGAGCTCCCAGGTGGTGATGGAGCATTGCTTCCCACAGCAAAAGGGTGATAAGAGAAGCTGTGCCCCCACAGACAGTGAAAGCTTTTCCTTCCCTATCCCAAAGCGTGAGAAAGATCTGTAAGCTCTTTCACACCACATCATCAGCTTGTGTGGGGATTAAACAATTCATGAAGAGCCTTTAGTCCAGTTGTTCTCAAGGGTTTATCAAAAAAGGGGGAACCATAACCCTAATCAGTAAGCATACACAAACTAGATTCTGAACAAAGTTATAAATCTTGTTTACTTTCTTGAAAACTACCTTTTCCCCTGAATTGCATACATAGACTTCTGGATTAAAAAGAGATTTAAATAACTGTATGTAGTAGAGCAATTCTGTGGCTTCCCTATTACAGAGGAATAAGGTATCATAAAACACCTCCTACTCGCCGGCTGGAAGAAGAAGAATACGTGAGGCAATTTTCCCCTTTCCCATGCATGTGGGCAGAGGGTGGGCTGGCAAGTGGAAAAAATAGGAGAAAGACTGATTGATACGCTACTGAAAAGGCAAAATAGACTAAATAGGACTGCAAAAACCACTATTATCCCAGAAGTAAAGACAGACCAGTCTGTCTAGTGAATAATAGGAAGAACAGAAGTGATCCATTGGATATTTCTTATCAGACAGTTATCAGAAGCTTTACTTAAAACTTGAGTTTCTTCAATAAAATAAAAACCCTTCAATTTATTCAAGAATTATAAATGAGTTAAAAAATACTTGTTTACCCAGCCACTCCAAAAATAAAAATTTGTAATAACTGAAGCAATATACCACAAGGACAAAATTAGTCCAACACACTTCCTTAAAAATCATTTTAATTTCCAAAATTAATGTTCATTTGAGTAGAGTACTATACTGTAACACCGACGTTAGGCAGGATTTGTGCTGACTGATTGATGCCATCTGTTCGCGACTCGGATGTCACTTTCTCTAGCTTTCAAATAGGGAAAACAAAAAGCAAAACTAGCTCTTCCCAATCTCCGCTAAGGTATTTAGTGAATTTAGTTGAATTTGCAACATTTACTGAACCGTTTCTTTGGGAAAAAAAAAAAAAAATTAGCACTGGTACCATAACGTTCAGTCACAGTTTAGCAAAAAGGACTCTGCAAGTTATCCGTGCTTTAAAGAGAAGGAAGCATTGTAATTAGCAAGTGTTTTGCTAACAGCTAGAAATGTACATCCACTCTGTAGGCTTGTTGGAACATAAACTGCTTTTTTCTCCCGACATCTGGTATTCATTAAAAAAAAAAAAAAAAGGGACCCAGCAACCAAACTTTACATATAGCATCTTAAAGAGGCAGCATACAATGGATCACTCCCTTCCTTAAGTAACGGGGAACCCTCTTCCTGAAACAAACGGAATGAGCAGAGCTGGGGGTATGGGGAGTGCCAACCAATTCAGATATAAACCCGCTGTGGGTTACCAATCTGCTGTCAGCAGTGTGAGCCTGGATTATTGACACTCACAATTTGCAGGCAAAACTCCCTCCCGGCTTAATTCGTTTGATTTCATCTGATTCCCCCGACTTCCTTGGATCCCGTTTTCCTGCGGAAAGCCCGGCGCCCTCGCAGCCTGTCCCTCAGCGGGATCAGGAGCCGCTCCCTACCGCACCCGTGCAGGGCAGGGCAGGGCAGGGCAGGGCAGGGCAAGGCAGGGCCGTCCCGCCGGGTGCGGTGCCCCTCACCGCCCCGGGGAGGAGCCGGCCGGGCGTCCCGGCCCTCTCCCGGCCCTCTCCCGGGGCTCCGCGGGCCCGTCCCGCGGCCGCTGGGGGGCACCCGGGCGCTCGGCGGCAGCGGGAGGGGCTCGGTCGGTGCCGGCGGCTCCCGTCAGGGCCGAGGGGCGGGGGGTGTCCCGGGAGGAGGGGAGCTGCGGGGAGCGGCAGCCGGGCGGCGATTCCCGGCCCCCGTTCCTCGGCAAGTGGCAGTCAGGGGAGGCCGAGAGCGAGACCCGCGCCTGCCTGGCCGGGAAGCGGCCCCGCTGCCGGTGCTGTGCCCGCTGCCCGCTCGCCCCGACGCCGCGCTGCTGTGCCGGGAACAAAGGGCCCCTTACCGGCACTCAGAGGTGTCCCGATCGCCACTGCGGCTGCAGAAACGCCTTGTCCCGGGTTGGGTCATGGCCAGAAAGCTCCCAGGAGTGGCGAGGCTGGCAGACACCTCTGCGGGGAAGGACCAAGGTCTGCACTCGCTATGGCGTCAAACTGCTCCCCGGGCAATGGGCTCGGGGCTGGCCCCAAGGAAAGCACCAGGCAGAGACCGTGGCGCGGGCCCAGAGTATCCCGTCACTGGCCGATCGTGTACGAGAAGGGTGGCCAAGAGACTGAGGAAAGTTACAGTGCCCCTCTATTGCACTCTGGGAGCTGGCAGATGACAGGCAGTGGTGGGACCCCCAGGAGAAACTGGTCCGGTAATGGGTGTCTAAACAGGTCGGTGCCTAAAACACACCCTACAAAAAAGACGGGGCGGGGGCGGGGGTGCTGGGCTTTGGTGATCCTGGGAAGAGGAGGGGCCTGGTGATTGCTTCTAACTACTCGTAGGACTACTGTGAAGGTGGCGGTAGTGCCAGATGATGTAGCAAAAGTGCTACATGTGCAGGCTTGGGAGGTTCAGTCAGGAGGATTGTTCAAGACTATGAATACCTACAGCGTGAAATACGTGAGGGGGTAATTAACATTTTCAAAGAGTTTAGCCCCGGAGGTGATGCTACATTTCACTGTGAGAGCTGAACTCTGTCTGTGTATGTAGCTAACTTTTCCGGACCAAACAGCACTACTATGAGTAGTTCTGTAATCAGGAATTCCTCTATTCAGCCAGTCACATCACAG
The DNA here is from genome assembly GCF_017639235.1 of Corvus kubaryi. Taxonomy (NCBI): domain Eukaryota; kingdom Metazoa; phylum Chordata; class Aves; order Passeriformes; family Corvidae; genus Corvus; species Corvus kubaryi. The sequence goes on along the minus strand of NW_024580667.1, from coordinate 38,489,403 downwards.
CTGACTTTGGAGTGGGGTAACAGTCCTCCTTCATGTAGAAGATTGGACTCTTACAACCTCCAGAAACCTTCCAGCCGTTATTTAGTGACTGCATTATTGGTATGCTTGTCAAGTTTGACATCTCTGTCTCTACACAAATTAAGAATATACATAAAAGAAAACAAAAAAAAAAGTAGTGTAACATACCAATAAAGTTTTGTATTTATGTTGTACAAAGGGTACAGTACCATACATAGTTTATTTTTGCATATTATTTCTGTATGTTCCAGCATCTGTAAATACTTTCATAGTTAGGTGAATGAGATTAAGCATTCATTTTTTCTATATTGGAAGAAAATTCCTTTGGGACAAATCTTATGTCCTGGTTTAAACCACTTGGTTAAACTATGGTACCTTAATACAGGAATTTTTGGCTTATAGACATCCCTGTCCTTCAACTACTTATGAAATAAATTAGTTGACCCATTTGGGATCTCTGAAGTGAAGCAGGTGTTACGTTATGCTTCCTGAGTGCATGTAGATCTATGGATAGATACTAGGAGTAATCAAATGATAAATCTGAATCTAAACAACAGTGAATTTTTTACCTCAGTACCACAAAGGAGCAACATTACCAATAAGAACTTTTAACTCCTGAGTACAGAGCCTAATTTATCAAGATACTGTATAAACAAAATTAATTGAATTTGTGATAATACTCTTCACTATATTCAAGTGGCCTCCTCCAGAAGCAGAAATGAGTCTTGAACAACAAAAATTTAATTTAGCAAATTCCAGTGTAGTCCCAACATGTGTGGTTTTTCATGCTTTTCTTTTTTTTTTTTTTTTTTGAAGCAAAATTGACTTTTAGTTTGCACAGAAACTTTAACTGTAGTCAAAAGTAGAAATTTGAAGCATTACTGTCGGCACCTACAATGAGAAATACCCAACTGCACTATTTAACAAGGAAGAAAAGACTAAGCAGCTGAAATTTTCTTATATTTTTGCAAACAGTGTTTAACAGTGATAGCTAAGAAATTTGGGTGTTTTTGTCATTTTACTGATTTATAAGTAATCAATGCATTTCAATACATTAAAAGACCATCCCAGCTTCCCTGCATTTTAGCCAAGAAAAAAGATAGTGTTTTGTAGCATCCAGAAGTGTGAGATTTGATCTGGAAAGTTACTTCTTTATGGTTCAGCAGTCATAGACTAAAAATACATTTCAATGTATTAATAAAAAAACCCTTATAATTAAATCTACAACTCTGTATCTTTTTTCTCATTCTTCAAACATCTCATTTACATAAGTGACCTAACACAGTTCACAGTATTTGTTTCTTCAACAAAATACCTGCTGAAATGTTTTTTCAGGGTTAGTGTCTCTGTGCCAGTTGGGATGACTGGAATTAAAAATGAACTCACACCGGATCTCACACTAAATAATATTTATTGTTGCATTCTACATCTTATCTGTGCTCTGAGCCCTCAGCTGGCTTCTGTCAGGAGTGCTGTGGCTCAGGCAGTTAACTTCATCCACAGAAAACCATGAATACCAAGTTTTCCTTGGGAAGTAGATACTACCTGCATGAGCTCCCTTTTCAAAATGTAAGATAACTAAGCAAGAAACAAGTACTAGCACCCTTCTCAGAGGTGAAGAATGGCCTCAGGGAATTCCTTTCCCAGGGATGTTCTCAATCCTCTCTGAAGGCAAAGTGATAATAGAATAAAAGAGGTATGTCTGAATGACATTTTTCTTCACCCTAATGACCTCAATATTGTTCTACAGCCTGTAGCAAAGCACAAAAAAATGCATGAAGGTTTTCATGTACTCACAGAATGGTTGAGGTTGTAAGGGACCACTGGAGATCATGGAGTTCAACCTCCCCGCTCAAGACATTGAAGAGGTCCCCTCTCAGATGTCTCTTCTGGAGGCTGAACCGGACAGGTTGTTTTCCACCAGGACTCCCAGTCCTTCTCCACAGAGCTACTTTCCAGCAGGTTGGTCCCCAACCTGTGCTAGTGTCTGAGCTTATTCTTCCCCAGGTGCAGGACACTGCATTTGCCTTTGTTGAATTTTATTCAAGCTCCGTTGGTGGTGTTAAAGGTGGTGGTGTTTGTTTGTTTGTTTTTAAGGAAAAAACAAACCTTTCACACCAGCAACATGAATGGAGATACATGAAGATATCTGAGAGCACAGAATAGCCTCAGAGACAGAGAGTGTGGAAGGGTGTTAATCCTATCCACACACCCTCTGCAGTGAGCTGGGGTGGTTCATCCTTTGCAGATGGTGGGATCCCATTCCACTCAAACCTTTGGATGCCTTGGTAAAAACATCATTAATTACCTCTCTCTCGTGCTGTGTAGACAGTGCACGTGCCAGCAACAAGCCTGGCACTGCAACACACAGGAACCAGATGTGAACACCAGAGTGGGCGTGTGCTGTCCTCCACTGGGATTTCACTGGCTGTTTCCAGCACCACAGAGACAGGCATACAGCAGCTCAAGCTAAACATGAAAAAGGGAGCATAGGAAAATGTTATCAAATCTTTTAAAAGATAAAAGGCCAAATTTTATGTTTTCCAACTTTAAAAAAGCTGAAAGTTCTCAAGTATTTTTAGTGTTGTGATAATAAATACTGATAATAGAATAACTAGTACTGTTTTTGCGTTGTACAGATTTGCTTTATCAAACTGCTGGTGTGGATATGTATTTGCATGCATGCCCAAGTAGACTACGAAGGTTTCTGCTAAGGGCAATGTAGCGTTGCACCTAAACAATGTGAGAACTCTCTGTAGAGTGAACTGTCCCCAAAACTGTATCTGGCTTTGTTGCAGAAGAAACTGGGCTTCTTTGTTTGGGTTTTTTTTGTCCAGAAAAAAGACCATAAATGAGTTAATGCTTATATAGTGTGAATGATAAGGAGATGGGGGCTCAGAAGTAAACTGGGGAGGAATGCCATTTCATACAGAAGCAGGTGTATCTTTTGAAATTTAATTTGAGATTTACACAAGCATCCAAAACCAAATTTAAATCATGTTTAATTGTTTATATGGATTGGGGATTTTTTCAGCTTTTCAAAATGCTAGGGAAACATGAATGATAAAGTCTACACATAATTTTTATAATGGAATTATAATGGAGTTGGGCACTTCTGGAATTAGTCTTAGACTGGTGCTTTTAATGACACTTGGACAGAGAGCACTTTCCCAGTTACACCAAATGGCAATTCTTGCTATTAATAATGTTGGAGTCTACATTTTTTTCTATGAGGATGTGTTTTTGAGGAAAGGCCATAAACAGAGGGGTTTTATTTTAGAAATGCTTCAGTGGTTACTTAATAATTGCAACATCCAGTCATACATTAAACTTTGAACAGCTTCATGATAATCAAAGGGTTATTCTTCATATTTCAGAATGTGCCAAAGGCCTTATGTTTAAAGCTTAAGAAATTAGTTAAACAATTACCACCTTATTGGTTTATTAAAAGACAATATAAATAATAATGTATAAACAATACATATATAAAAATGGAATAAAATAGCTTTAATGCAAGTATAATTTTAGATTTCCTCAGAATATAAAAAGAATAAAAATAGTTTTTAAATGGTAGAAATATTTTTAAAGACTGTGTTAAGTTTTAAGGCATGAAAATGGTGTCTCTGAAAATTACCTTAACAGTCCTTATTCATTATGTGGACAAAATGGTAATTAAGAAAGGAATTTTAGAAAAAGACATATTTGGACAAATTATTTCAGCTAAATTTAACATTGCACTGGTATCTATGTAAATAAAACAGAGTTAATACTCCCACTTTATCCCAGCTGCATTGAGAACATGATTATACTCCATATATTTGAATGCGTTACTTTGAAAACAGCTGGAAAGAGTACCAGCTCACATTGCTTTTTAAAATTCAAACTGTAAGACAAACTATTCTTTCTATGAATAGGTTACTTTACGTGTGATATCAATATCTACATTAACAAATTCAGGTTTTATTTTAAACCTTCCTAAATATGTCAAATTTTTTACACTTAAAACTTTCAGGTATACAAAAGCAATGAACCTTTGTTCCATAGTGATTTTTAGGGTAAAATTCCTCTCAGCAGATTGTAGACATCAGTCATGCAAACAAGTGCATCTGAGCTAGTCATGGTAGGCTCTCCTTGGAGAGAACTTTTGGCATACGATTCATCTGGCCAGCTTAATATGTGTTAAATTACACCAAAGAATTACCTGCTTCTTTCCACTGACTGCAAAGGAAAGGACTGGCACACATCCTACCCTTTGCGACCAGCTGTCCTTTAGAGCTTTGCCTTGTATTTAAATATAATCAACAGAGTAGATTCTCCCTCCATTCCTAAAAAGCTAGATTTATTGGATTATATATTTTGACATGTAACTGTTTCAACATCATTTTGATTTCTTGAAGCCAGAATAGCCATGAAAATACACCAGGATAAGTTTTATCTACAGTATCTTGGATTACTGAGTATTAGCCTTTCTTTTTCTACTTGACTTGTTTGGGTTTTTCTTTCCATGATTTTCAATAGTTGCTTTGAAATATTTACAAATACTGTAAAGTTGTTTCTGTGAGTGTCTCAAATTGAAATCTTCATCACTCCAAAAGAACAAATATATACATGAAAACCAAAATTTATACAAAAACTGCTGAACAGGAAGATCCATGTATTAGCTGGAACTTTGCTATATGAACAAGCATTTGAGAGTGTGTTGTACTAAATACTGAGTTTGGGAAGAACATAGTGTAACAAGAGCATGTTCCAAAGCTGCATTTACCTCGGGCTCTTCTGCATGGTAGATGTTATCACTATCTCAAAAACATACATAAAAACCCAGTACAGCACTCACAGTCTGTAATTTTAAGATATATCTCATTTGAATCACTGACAGATATATCAATTTACAGAATTTTATGTCATAACTTTACCTTGTCGGCAAAGCTAAAAAATACGAGCAAAACTATCTCAGACTGATAAAGTAAAAAATGGTTATATATATAAGAGCTGATGTGAACAGTCTGCATCAACTGGTATGTATCAGGGAAATAACAATTCCTTGCAGAAGCCTGAAGAAATGGAAAAAAAAAAAAAAAAGAAGAAGACTGAAAATTTAAAATGTAACAGAAGATTTTATTTTGTGTAAATGTGAAGTTGTATTATGGCATCTACTTCACCAAAACCTAAAAACTGCAAAACCCCTAGTAAAGCACTCATTGCCGTAGTAACAGAAAAATGCAGTGGTTATCACCTGAATTTTTAATGCAACTAGTTTTAAATAGATTGTTTAGAACTACTTCCATGTTTTTACAGCACTAGGAAGAGAGAAATCGTCAACAAAGTAAATCTAACTTTACAAATTAAACATTCATCCCTGATGGATGAGGGAACTCTCAGGGGGAATTGGACTAGATGATCATTATAGGTCCCTTCCAATTGGAGTATTCTCTATTCTATTCTCACATTATTCCCTTTTCTACTGTCTCCTCACAACTGTTTCCATATCTGAGGTTCTAGCTGCATTGTCATGGTCTGCTCTTCTGTTTTATCCATTTTACATCAGAATTATTTCAACAAAATCTCAAGCCCAGGCTTCCAGAGAGGGATAAGCCTTCATCTTTTGAATGATTTTCTCTGGTCCTTCAGATTTTTAGGAGACATGCTAATCAGGTTCAGCTGTCTCCTAATCAGAATGAGAAGCTGTTTCAGTCCTTGTTTTACAATACATCCATTCTGTTAATATTTTCCCTGGTGGAAAATCCTGCAATATTGGATGATTATAGACTGGAATGTATTATAGAGGTAGTTAAAGCAGATGTGGAGTGATGCATCAGATATCAATTTGAAACAATTATTAAAACATAATTAATATTTTCATAGATAAATATATATCTCTTCTCCAGGCTGAACCTTTAATTTCCCATCCTTGCAGCTCTAAAATTTTCAGTAGCACTGTCATCTTCAAGTGACATCTTAATCAAAATACTGCTAAGAGAAACTTCCAAAAACTATTATTTAACTTACTAGCTTTCCTATTTTTAGAAAGCAAAATTATAGAACTGACAAAGTGTGTGCAGTAACTGTTGCTATGTCTGTTTGGAAAAGTAATTTCATTTTGGCTGACTTTGCACCCTCTTACTTCACTTACCCTAAAATTTCTGTCTATCTTAAACAAACGGTTCTCCAGAAACCAAAGACTACATGGCTCAGTTTTACTCTACTTCAGACTCCTTGGAATTTGCACAGTGGCACTAGTAAATAGCTTTGGCTGAGGAATTGACAGCCTAATATCATGTTTATCTGTGAAGGATGCTTGAACTCATTAGAGAAAATATTGTGTATAGTACATTACAGACAAAACTTTGCCAACTAAAACCAAATTTTGGTTGAATTATTTGTTAGCTTTTCCTTTCCAATGTGTAAAAGAATGATCCCAGCTATTATGGACTGAAAATCTATTGAATCCTTATATAAATGTTGAGACAGATAAAATCGTGTTTTGTGAGTTAGAATCTCAGCCTTCAAACAGCACTGACAGTGGCAGCCCCTCTGAACCATTCTTTAGAAGTCCATGATGAGCTAAACCTCTTGATTCTTGGTTTCTAGACAAAACTGAAAAACTGCACTACTGAAATAATTGTGTTAAAAACAGAGATCCACTTTCCAGCATGTCTGTTTCTCTGTGTGTTTCATTACTTTTTTCCTAAAGTACAGAATTTTATGAATGCAGCCACTTGTGAATATTTAAAAATATTCTAGGTATTCTGTGACATACAATAGCTAAGGCTACTGGTATGTTGCATGCCATTAACCAGTGATTAATTATTCTGAATATGTTAAGAACATAGCTTTCTGTAATGCAATGTGTTTAATATGTCGGGGTTTTCCTTAATACTTAACAGAGGAGGTCTTTTTTTTATGTGTTTTAAGTAGGACTTTCTACATAACTGCACTTCTGTTCTTTTTTTGGAGGTTGGTTTTGGTTTTATATTGGAAATAGTGACTCTATACTAAAGATTGCTGTTTCCCTCTATTTTCTTCTAGCAAGCCTTTGGAGGAAGGAGATGGAGAAAAAAAGAGTCTTGGAAGGAAGCCTAAAATATACAGGGGGGAAGTGAATGGTATTGATATTTTTCTTTCTTTTTAGCTCTACTTCCCAGCTCCTAGTATGGACAACTTCTATTATATGACCAGACACAAATTCTGTAATAACCTAAGATAATTAAGGAAACAGAATTGTTAAAAATGCTATCCCCTCAGTCATGCCTGGACCCTTCTGTGACGTCCGTAGTACTAAAAAACAGGATGAGGGGATATATGCTCAAGCACCACTAGCAAATGATCTCCTGTATAATGCGATTTGCTAGCACACAAGCTTCTCTGCTTTCGGTCCTTCATGAGGTTCTGTCAGACAATGTTTAGATGCTGTCTAGGAAATACCACTGGACAGAGACTGTTCTCTGCTGGGCAGTAAGCAAGAGGTGATCCTGTGTGGAAATGAGAAATTATTTTATCTTTGTGGGTAGATTTGCTGCTGCCATCAGGACCAGTAGACCAGCCCTTATCCCTTTCATTTATTCATACAGCTGTAGCCTCAGGGTTTGCTCTAGGTCATTGGCAGCCAGATGATAACCAAATAAAAGATCATTGCTTTAATGGGAGTGCCATTGGTTTAATGGGCTTATGATCTGTTTGTTATCTGTGATTCTGCTAAAGTTTGCAGAAAAGCCTAAAGGAGGAAATGAGATTGTCCTAGCAAAGGAGGATAAACTGCTCAGTGAAAGAATTGAAAAAAAGAATTAAAAAGTTAGGAAAGGCATTAAAAAAGCCAAAGGGGGATTTAGAATATGCCTTTAAATAACGCCCTAAAGTCTGCTCATGGTTGATCATAAGGGTTTCCTTGTGTATATGTTAGCCATAGACACTGAGGAAACAATTCAGCTACAGCCCAGAGTACTGCCTTTTGGAATCAGCTCCAAGCTTTCCCAGGGACAGGGAAACACTACCATTTCTCCCAAGCCTCCACAGTGCTGCAGCCTTGAGCAATTTTATTTCCGTCTGGTACAAACGCATCCTCTTTTCTTCTTTTTTTTTTCTTTGTCTTCTGCTATTATTCTCAGTCTGACATATCTGCTGTTCAGAGCAATTCCATCAAGTAGACCTCATTTTTCTTTCAGGTAGCTTGTTTGATTCCTTCTGTATCATTTATTTGCATGTTTCTTCTACCTTAATGATCTTCTAGTTAACAAACTGTTTGAAAAACTCTTATAATGTTTTATGGATATTCTTAAAGAAGTATTTTTATATATGTGTGGTATATGTATGTGTATATACACACACCCCCCACAAAAATTGCCATTCCTAAACTTCTGTTTAAATCGTCACAGCATAAACTAAGAAGATGATGTGACAAGCAAGGGGTCTTAATGACTACACCACAGTTTCTTCTCTGCTCATCCAAAGAGCTATAATTGCTGTCATCCAACTAGAAAGCAGCTGGATCATACACCTGGATCCACTAGATGGAAAATGTTCCTAGGTTCCTCAATTTAGACAAGATCTTAATAATACAAATTATATTAACAGTATACATGAAAAATGAGACATGTTAGAATTGGTCAAGTTTTGCCTTCTCCTGCATATGTTTTGTAATTTTTTTGTTATCTTCTGCTATTGTGTAACAGATAATAAAAATGACTGTATAAATATTATTTTAATACTAAATACTTAAATTTAATAACTCTAATGTTGTTAAGGTTTTTCAATGAGCACAAGAACTAATGAAATTTTTAAAAAGAAATCTGCTCATCTTTATTAGACACCTAAATGCCTTGAGTTTGTTGAAGCTACCTTTCTAAAGCAAGTGGTTAAGTTTCCTGTATGTTCAATAGTCAGACTTTTTTTCACAAGAGGGTGATTCTGCCTTGTTCAGTTTAACAAGCAAAGTTAAGCTAATTGGATTTCCTTATGGTATCTTCAAAAAAACCTAGCCTTTGCCATTGACTACCAGGTATTGTGAGAACAGTTCAGTAGCTTCCAGGATGGGATTAATCATACCTAATTTAAACTGTTTAAAAGCAGATTGTCTAGTCTAAGCTTATTGCATGCATTTCAACTGTCATCAACAGCAAAGGTTAAGTCTTTTCTTGGATAATTCATCTCATCCTCTGGAAATGTCTGTTAGTTCCACTGACCATGGATACCATATTGTGAAATAAAAAATCATCAGAGAATGAGTTCAAACACTGGATACATACTTTAAATACTTAATTCTTTACTGTCTGGAAGTGCCTCAGGTTTAAAACTTTTTTTCTCCTAGCCAAAGCCACTGTATAAGATGTGGAAGCAACTATTGACATTAAAATTGTTAAGTGAGCACCAGAATCAATTAAATTCTGAAGCTGAACTCTGTCTATCTTTATCAGATACCTTACACCTGGGTTTCATGTGTTTGTAGAAGCAGACCTTCTCAAAAAAGTACCTAAGTGTCCTGGAGAGTGAACAGTGCTATTAGTCAGGGCTAGTCTTTAGCCATGTTTCACTCAACACTACAGACATAGCCAATATGACTAGTCTGGGTAAATAACTCTCAGATGTCCAGTGGTGGTGAGGTAACTCTTATCTAAGGTGTAGGTGGGAACAAGATATCCAAGTCAGGTAAGTTGAATTCTTGTACTGACAAGTTTGTAGCAGGCAGTGAGTTGCTAGCCCTACCTAAGCTGCTTATTTGGTTTGATTTGTTTTTACAGCTCTTTCCCCTCTGCAGTCCCTGGCCTTTATGATGGGCTGAATTCATGCTGAAGATTTTCTTTTATGTATATTAATAGGGTCTTCTCTTCCCAAGTACCAATTTTTATGAAAACTCTGAGCTTACATACCTCTGGTACTTCCAGCTCTCTGTCAGAAGTAACTGATCAAGCAGAAAGTGACTGAAATTAAGTTAGTAGCATATACATACCATACCCACACAGTGAGTGTTGCCACAGGAGTCTTGTTTCCTTAGGGGATCATCTGAAGATGTTCTACTAATGAGCAATAAAGGCAATGACAATGTAATGTCTTGTCCCTGGTTTGGGACAAGAATTTGAGATATTTGTTAAAAAATAAGTGTTCTTTCAACAGGTCTTCAGCTTTTATGAGAATGCATGCACAGTTGGTCTGATAATAATTTATCATTGCGTGTCAGGGTAGCTTGCTTATACCAGTATTTTTATAAACCAGGTTTATTAGGAAATAATTTAATAAGAAAAAATATTGGAATAATAAAGCATGTTAAGCATACAGAAAGGCGTCAGACCTAAAATAATAAATTTTTCCAAAAATTATCATCATCCACCTCCACCCTTAGAGTCACAGGACTGGTCATTCTGAAGGTTTTCTACATACATTCTCTTAGGCTGACTGTTCGCAAACTATGACAAATGAGAGCCCAACAGGGTGATAATAGACTTGAACAGCAGTATATTTCTCCCAAGAGTTAGAGCAAAATGAAAGTTTCATAAGTATAGCTGTTTCATGTATCACTAAACACACACAAGCTCTGAAATGTGCTTTTCTCTTAGCTTATCATGCTGTGAGGTTACTGACTCTCTTTGAGACCTTTCAACTTCAGCTAGTGTCATTTATACCATTTCATAAGACCAAAGGCCAAAAATGTTGTAACCAGCTGGAAGCAGCAATACCCTTACATAAACAAAAAGAAAAATAACTTTTTTTTGTTTCCTTCCCATAAAACTTCTGTCTAAGCCAATTCATTTTAAATTCTGTTACCTTCAATTTCATGGTTTCTTCTATGCTGTCCTTTAAGTCTTGAATAAAATGTATCACTAAAATATTTCTGTAAAACAGCCTTTTATTCCTTTTGGCAGAAATCCATGTTATAATCAAATTTAAAATAAGATGCACACCAATTTTAAACTTGGTCTTTAAAATTTTCTGTTTGGACTGCATTATCTGTCTAATTGAACTGTTCTCTGAGCAATGCAGATTGTGGTGAAAGGTGCCCTCTAGCAAGATGGCATTTCTAATTGACTCATCGGAACTGTAACATTATTGCTGCCTTTCATTTGATTGTGTCATGGTGAGTACATCATGATGCCTGCGATCTTTAGGGAGGGTGGATCACCTCCCTAAATTTAGGATGTTATGAATTATGGGCTACAAATCTGTCATTTGCATACAAACAACCAATGGAATTTCTTCCTGGCATGGTCTGTTACTACAAAGACATTAGAGATGCTGTTTTAAGTCACATGTGCAAGCTGCCTGGAGACTATAATCAGGTTGACTAATCAGGTGGCGTGGCAAATTTGGCCTGTCATATGGTACATTGAATCCACTGTCTTTGTATTCAACTCTAATATTTTTTACTTACTGAGGAAATAAAATCTCCTTTCTCTTCACTTCTGTTTAAACTCAACTCATTCAGAAAAGTGGGTATACAGTTCACTAGACTAGTCAGTTATGTGTAAGCATCAGATATAGGGTAAAGCCTCAGGGTTTTATCCAATGTAATAACTAGGGGCTTTTATAAGCATTATAATATTGCATCTGCTCTTGTTTCAGAGCCCTAATTAAAGACAGAATGAAGTCTGTGTTGCTAATGGTTTGCCAGTTTGTGGCTCATTTGCTAGTTCTTCCTTTCCAAAATATTGCTTGCATATTTTGTAGTCCATGATTATGCAGAAACAAAACCACAGATGTTTGTATTACTGAGGTTTCCCTCTTCTAACTGCATACTCTCTTAAGCACATCCTGTGAAAAATCTATTTCTTGCCCATTCATTTCATAGTCACATTAGAGGTCTTCTAGAAGCAGCCTTTTATGGCCTTTTTTTGTGATTCTCGTCAATCTCTTTGCCTTCCATTCTTCATTTCTTTCCTTGCATGTCTCCTATCTCATTGGCACGTCTGACTTCTGGCAACATTGTCAAGACATCCATTCACTTCTGCTGCTGTGCTTCATATTCATTAAACAATCACTGGAGTGATTATCCAGTGGCCAAACCTCGTCTGGATGTTCTTCACAAGGTCAAACTAGTCCCCAGTGGCACAGTCATACCAACGGTAGGAACTTTGGAACAAAAAAATACTTGTTGTCTTTTTCCAAAAATACAAGGACATATGAAATTTGATTTGCCTTCCATCTAATCAAAATATTTCTGTAGGGAAAGGGGGTTGAGAGGGATAATTAACGGGAAGACCAGTTTGAGATCTGACTGTAGCTGTGTAAATCATAGCTGGCCCAATCTTTTCATCTAGGCTTCTTAATGTAGAAAAATAGAAATGTAAGAATGGTGCATGCCAGTTGTCCTTAGCAGACAGGAGTCATTCATTTGAAAGACCATGAATTATTGCCCATAAAGGCAACTAGCTTATAATTCTAATGCATCTGCGATGTTAAAAGGATGTTCTGCTTCAGATCCAGTGGAGGAAAGACTAACTATTCAAGACAACTTCTATGAACCTTGGGAAAATATGTAACGGGAAGGGATTTCAAGTTACAATGAAGTTACAAAGGAGGCTTCCTTTATCAAATAATTTCAGAACTCATGTATCTCTTACTGAGTTAGGAAAGCATATTTCATCACTATGCAGAAACCGACTAAAGTGGGAGCAATGATAGAGCAACTGCTATGCTGACAAGAGGCTGTTGCATTATTCAAGGAGCTTAAGATAATACTGAGTATGTTTAATCACACTTTTCTCATAATTTGTTGTTTGCTAAGGACTTACATGTATACTCTTAAATATTAACATAAATACTGTTGCTCTATATAAATATTGCTGTTCTCTCCATTAAGGCACTGTTGTTCTCTTCAGTTTCAAAATAATCTTAAAATACATTTTGCTTTTGCTAGCCACACTAGCATAGCTAAAAGCAAAAACTGAAAGGAAGTAGAACTGTGAGTGAAAGCACAAACTCGTTGGTACTACAGCTACCCTCATCTGATATTAAGATTGCAGGTTAGTAACAAGCCAAATATTTCATAATATGCTCCATGATAAAGAAAAAAAATCTTCTTTTTATGAAAATTGGGTTCCAAACCACTGCCATTTTTTCAGAACAATTTCTAATAAGTTATGTCTTATCCCATCTTCACAATCATTCAAGTTACAAAGCAACATATTTCATTGCTTTAAGTGTAGTTCTTTGCTCACATCAAAGTTCTCCACAACTGATAATAAAATAAACAATTGTAAGGCACCAGAAGGTCAGTATTTCTGCCTGTGCTCTGTTTCTAGAAACATACCTTGAACCTCTTTATCTTCTTTCTAGAGAAACATCCTGTCTGAGTAGTCCCAGACTGAAACTGTGGAGGTATAATTTGACACAATTCAGTACTCTTCGTTGAACTTTGAAAGTTATACCATTTTCTCACCTCAGTTTGAAGCTCTTCAAAATTCTTCTATTTGAAGACAATAAATACACCAACATAGCAGTAATAACCCTTTTGTTTCAAACTAATAATCCTGTTGTTCCAAACTCTAGAGACATGAAACCCAAAGATTGAGTGAGATGGGAATGTAGACACTAAGGAACTTGGAAGTTGGATCAGGTTTAGACAGAGTTTAGATCAAAAATAGTGTGTATATGCCAAAGCATAGAAGCCTGTTGTTCAAGAGGTGTCTGGGAGGAGTTTGATGATCCATGATATATAAGTTATTGTGAATGTCAGACGCAGTGTTAACCTTTGGGGGAACAAAGTATGATCAAAGGTATTTGTGGGTTGCAAGGCTGAAAGCTACTTTTTTGGATTAGATCTTGGTGGCTGATCTGCAGATATATGAAGGCATGCTATTTTGAGTGGAAAACAGAATGAAATATTTGCCAGCACATAGTAAATACAACTCATGTAGTTTTAGGTATCCACAATACCTAAACTTGAGCTAGTCAGGGTAGATTTCATTTATATGTAGAGGAAAGAAAAGGCACTTTTAGGAATTTATTATGCACTTCAGTATGTAAAACATCCACTCTAGAAGGAACTGTGCTCTATAGTGTGAAAAGGAAGCCCAGAGGACTACATCAAGTGTAGAGTCCTACAGTTTACATCTGTGTATTTACTAGGCAACTATTTGCATTTACTAGCAACACTGTTGGACTTGCCTTCACCTATGGTCAAAAAAGGTCTTGACTTATATTGGCTGACCACACCTCAATAACTAAATACTGAAATTATTTCTCAGTTAGCGACTGGTGAGGAAATCAGTTGGAATTCACATTAAGTCTTTGGCTTTTTTTTGGTTCAGGAAACATGTAATAGCGTTTTTGTTTTGCTGTAGCTTTTTTATTTGTTCTTTTTTTTAATCTAGTTTGTGGTATGAACATGGGTAGATAGTACCTATAAAAAAACCAATATATTCAGCATGTTCACATAAATTCTTAAGAATATTAGAAGGTAGAGATAAACGCAACAGATTTTAGAGAAAACTTAAGATAAGTTTTACATTGGGCAGAAAAACATCAGGACAAAACTACTGGCATTTATAATAAAAGAAACAACCAAAGGAACCATTCTGTAAAAACACAGACTATACTGCTGCCCAATTTGTGCAGTAGGATAAAAAATGGGCAGAATAGAATTCATTAAGTATTCAAGATCCACATCCAAAAAGTAACTTTATGGGGCAAAACTCCTGTCTAACTAATAAATGTGTGAAACAATTTTGCATGTACTAAGCCAGGCTGCCTTGGTGTTGATCAGTTTGACCTACAGTCCTATGAATGAGTTAAACTATCTTCTACACTGAGGGGACATTTTGACAGGAGAAGTGGAGGTGTCATATACCAGCACCATTAAGTTATGTGATAGCTCTTTTCTTTTTCCTTCCTTTTTCATTATTTTTCTCTCCAGAAAGCTGAGGATTAGATTCTTATTAAACTTGAGAACACAAGTCCCTCACTCTGTCTAGTCTCTCACCACTGACTAGCGGTGTAGTAACTTAGCAGTAGCAAAAAGCAGGACCCAGCACCAACACAGAATAACAGAAGTCATGCTTGTAATTACTGCTGTTAAATGTAATGTCATCCATCCATGTAAGCGTTCTTCTGGCATGTACCTGTGGAGACACTTTGAATCTCAAATGGCTGCAGACATGATGGGTGACTGAAGATTTCAGTATTTTCAGGTGGCAGAACTTCAGCAACAAGAGTACCTCTGGCAGCAAAAAATGAAGATGCATTTTTGCATTTCACCTTTATCTCTGATGGTGCTTGCAACAACTCTATTTTATTATGTCTTGTTCCAACCCGATAAAGACAGGATATCCTTTCTGTGAAGCTTGGCCCTGAGAGGCCCCACATTGTCTTTTGTACCAAACTAAAGCGTAACATGCCAAAAGCTAACAATAACATAGTACATGATACACATACTATAACCAACTGGACACAAACTATGCTAACACTGCAGGAAAGTGGTCATTATAAAGAGCCCTCCAGAATTACAGACTTGCTGTAACCTGGAGAGGTTAAGCCCTGGCGTACTGAAGCTGTGCAGTCCCACACGCTCTGAAGCTTTAAGGCCTAATTTATTTCATTCTCCCACTTAATCATCCATAGGTAGAGATGACTCCAGCACTTTTCCTTTCAGTTTCTGTTGAATAAATATCAAAGCAAGACAAAACAAGCTTTCTAAGTGCTATTCCACAAACTGAATGTTAAATATGGACTAGAATCTGGTTTGCTATCATTTTTTACTAAGTACTTTAATAATGATCCCATTGTATTAGATAAGATAAATGTAGACCCATGCTTGCATATCTAAACTTATATTTCAAATCAAACAAAGAAAATTCATTAAATCCCAATCAAACAGTGTCAAGCACCTATAAAAGCAGAACAAACATGCAATCACCTATTTAGTTTCTAGTTGAGCTACTGTTTGAAAATGAGAAAGTCTAGAACAAACAAAACAGATTTCTATTATATTTTAAGAAACATAGAAACATTTATGGTCTGAGAGCATTTTCCCCCTGTCATCTACATAGATTCTTTCACTTCATTTCACTTTTATGTGGCATTTATATTCTGTATTTATAACTATGAAAAAATAAACTCCATGTTCTCAGGGTATAGCAAAGCATTTGCTAGATCTTCTTTGCCAATGGTAGTAATTATTTTCTGATTAATGTCAGTTAATAGCACATACCCCTCCATAAATAAAGAAAGCGAAGCAGTTACAGGCATGACATAAAAACTGAATTTCCTTTCTATTTGAGCTTGCTGATCCTCAGGTGTTGTTAATATTGATGCATAAACTGTGTGTTCTATTTCATCCATACAAAAATGAAACAATTTCTAAACATTCCTGGAGTCATCCAACAGCAACTTAGAGAACTGCACACATTTTCATATCATATCAGTATTTAAGCATCCAAGTTATGCCTTCAGTTTCTCAGCTTTTCCTAGCTGAATATGTGAATCTTGCTATTTGCCTTTCATTTTCACTGGATATCTTTGCACAGAAATGGTATCTGGGTGCCAGTCAGGATACCTATACTTCTAGAACTAATTTTGTGGCATAGGTTAGCATTTCAAGGATTTATATGCAGCACCCAGTACCTAATGGTATCCAATACTTGAGATATTTTTTTATTCTCTATCCATTTCCAGCTAGGTATGTATGTATAAAGACAGAGCATTCAAGCAGGGTGTCCAGCATGTCTGGGACACTTGGTCCTTAATGGGAGTCTGCCATATTACAAGCAGCAGCCTTCTCCTATTTTTTCCATTTTCTGGATTTAAAAGTTTTCAACTGTTACCAAATTGGATATGCATATCTATCTATCTATTAAATAATCATTTATAAAAAATGAGATATCAATAGCAAATAAAAGATAAAAATTCACAAAGATGAAACATCAGTCAAAACCTAAAATTGTACTGAAAACCCAATTAAAAAAAAAAAAAACAAAACACAGAATCAAAATACAGCTTCACAGAACCAAACCAAAACACTGATTCAAAGTAATATGAAATAATGTTATTTTCTTATTTGCATTCACTTTTACAGCATCCAGGGCTTCAAGTTTTATTCTACACCCAGGAAGATGAAAACTTTTTTAAAAAGAAGGTTGAACTATCATGTGATTGAAGAGGGACCTAAAAAAAATACCACAAAAATTGTCTGTATTTCATAAGACATGGAATCAAATAATGAGATAGCACACTATACAAGTTTGAAATTCAACTCTACTTAGCAACAATTCATAACTGGTGAGCAGTTAATTTTCAAAATGATGAACTAAAAATACAGTGAATTTGGAGAAAATAAGTAAGCTCATACAGGAACTTTCATACATTTCAAGAAAAGAGATAAATCAGAGATTATTGTGTGAAAGGTGTAGGAACAAGCAAATTTTGCATGTGGGAAATTAAAATAGATATATTTGAAAATTTAGCATTGAAAACCTTGAGAAGTACAGATTTGTTTACCATAAAATATTTAAGGATTCCAAAATAAACAAGATCAAGATATCAGGAAAGGCAGTGGCATCAACAAGATGGACTAAAGGTGTTGAGATAATGGATATTTTGTTAATGTAAGGAAAGATGACAAAAGTAAAAGGACTATAATAGATAATTCTGTTTACTGATTTTTAAGGTCAGGAACTTGTTTTAACCTCCGTGCTTGCAATGAATTGTATCACTTATTTGTTCTGCAGAAGACTTCTTATAAAACAATGGGGAAGCAGATGCTGGCTTTGAACTCAAGCAGAGTATCAAGCCAGAATGTGAAAAAAAAGGGCTGTGTCTAAAAGTCAAAACATTTGAATTAACAAGACAAAAATACATTTAACTATTTGAATATTAAATTCATTACAAAAATGTATATATGTGAAAAGAAAAAAACATTAGCACTTCCTAGGCTATAATGATATTAAATAGAACACTATCATAATATGATGCCTGATGTCTTTAAATCTAAGCATATATGTACATACCCACATACATAATTTCCCAAATATACTATACTTTGGGATTTGTTTGCCATAAAGCTACAGCATGATCATTTGAGAAAAATCCAGCATCTTTTTTTTTTTTTCCAGTGAAGAGCAGTAGAGATTAATGTCCGAGTGGATGCAAAAGCCTAGGTTTGTTGTTAATTTTTATTGTATCTATTTGTGTTATAGATCCATAAATGCTGTCATTCTGGATCATTTGATGCATCTAGCTCAGTCTATTTGACTGTGTTAGTTGACAACAGATGTTATTACATCTTGTAACAGATGTTGTATTTACTCTAAAGTAGAAGAGGCACTGAAAAAAACATAAAACAGAAAGAGAAGGCAGAATCCACCTTTCCCAAAGATAACTTCTTGAGATCCACAGGTCTGAACAACAGCACATGACAATAAAAACATTTAGCTCTCTGTTGTGGATGTCTTTACAGCAGCTCTGTTGCTCAATTCTGGCCTGACATTTTCTTAGTTTCATTTCTGGTCACCTCTGCTGTTTGAATCATGTTGTCCTGTAGTGGGGCATTTTTGACAGGATCATCCTATCTCATTTTTGTACTACCTTCTTACCAGAATCAAGGATTTACAAATGTAATGAAGCTCACCACAAAGTCCAGTTAATTAAGTTTTGGGCTGGGTTTTTGGTGCTTGGGGGTTATTGTTGTTTTCCTTGCTGCTTTCATATGTATAAACACAAATAATTAAATGCTGTTTTAAAAAAATCTGTAATTAAGTGGGAAATTTCTGGAAGACAGATTTCAACAGAGTTTTCCAAAGAGCTGTCTCCTCGTTTCTCCTCTCCCCTCAAATCAGCATATTGGAAGTATGCATTTGTACTGTAGTAATGAGGAGTTAATTTACAGCTCCTTCATTCCTTATTTGGAGAAATCCATATGAAGAGGGGAAACTATTTTTGCTCTAGGAACATATGGAAAGAAACAGGAGAATTCACATCTTACGTTATCCATAATCTTTGAAATCAGAATAAAGACAAAGATATTAAAGATGAATGAACTGAACACCTTTGTATTTTTTGAAAGTATGATTAAATATCATCACATTTCTCCCACTGTTCTATTTCCCCTTATTATTATGATTACATGTACAACATTCTTATTCTCTTCTGTTGCTTATGAAAGTTGATTCCTCAGTTTGATAGAGCATAAGGTCTTGGGTTGTAATTCACTTTATATTGTCAGTATCAGTTTGACTACACCCTCTTCTATTCTGCAAGGAATTTGTTTTTATCTTCAGTCTTTCATTTGTTGGATCAAGTTGCTAGCTACCATAAGGTGTCAAAGTCTACTAAAATTATGTTACTGATAAATCTGTCTCATGTTTACTGGCCAGAAAAAGCTATTGAGAAGAGTCAATGTTACGTTAAATATTTTGCTTAGATACTGGGCTGCAGAAAAAGACAGAGTAGAGCAGAGTAGTGCAACTTTTTTTTTTTTTTTCCTTTTGGTAAAGCACTATCTTAAAATAGTTTAGATTACAAATTGAAAAAAAATTAATCACTTGTACATATTGTACAAGCTCATTATTTCACATCACTTATGCTTCTTATTCACAAGAGTTTGAACTGATGTTCTCAGTTTAGAGGTTCTAGAAAACTTCTTCCCCATTGTGATAAAAAGTAAACCTTTTTGTAGCTGCCATAATTGCATAGGCACATTGCAACACTCAAAATATCCAATTCATCCTATATAAAATGCAAGAGTTTAAGTTCAGATTTCTTTTAAGCTATTAATATGGCTTGTCTGCTGACCAGATAAGCTTATTGGAGGAAAGTTGACTGGTGTAGCTGACCAAAGCTGAAACTGTTTTGTAAAAATAAAAGGTATGGGTAATTTCCTGTTCTGCATTCATCAGAGAAAAATGATACAATATCTAAGGAAATATTCATCTGTCTAACCACAATTATCACTGCAGATTTTTTTGTCATGAATATCATTTTACCAATAACATATGCATATGTGCATTATGAAAATAAATTTGTATGGTTTTTTTGTTTTGACATTACATCAAAATATAATTTTCAGTCTAAGAGACTGAAAGACAATAAAGCATGGAGATAATATCAGTTTGCAAATACAGCTATACAATAAATATTGTAAGCACATTTCTGAAATTCTTAATAACAAAGTAAAATGCCACGGTCAAAATGTGGCACTCAGATTTCTGATTTGTTCTTATTTGAGCACATAGGGAGGCAATGAGTGTATTAAAACCCCATCAGGAGCAATCAGGGCATTTAGCATCTTGCAAGTTACTGGTGCTCAGCAGTTTTGGGGGAAACAAAAAAAGCGCTTTGCGAGTGCATCCACAGGCTACTACGCTGCAGCGTGGTGCTGTGATACCTACAGTAGCTTTATTTGTGTACCAGAAACATGTTCATTATGCTTGGGCTAATTATAGGCTGAGAAGCCTTTTTGAGCAAAAAACCTAGAGAATGATGCAGATGGAAAGAGAGATGATGGAATAAAACAAGAAAATATTTTGAAGATAAGTAGAGAAAGTATACATTTGAGGCTTTTCTTAAATATGTTTTCATTAAAACATATTTATCTTACAAGGTGGAACAAGATTTGCTCGTTTTGATTAATTTTTTTTTTTCCTTTAAAAAAAAAAGAAGTAGGCTAAGATATTTTTTGGACAATCAGCATTTCATCAGAGCTAAAAATAGAGATTGTAATATTGTTTGCTCATGTAGGGAAATGGTACAGCTGAGGTCAAAAATAGCTTTACCATTGCTCCAAAAGGAACATGACTAAGCTTAATTACTGTGTAATTCTACAAAACATTTTTAAACATATATCTAACCATCATAACTGTTGTGTTTCTTAATGATTACAATAAATTCATAGAGAAGAATGGGATATTTTTATTTGTTTCTCTTAATAAAATTTCTGTTTTACCTCTTCATTTGTCTTGTATTTATTCCATTCCAATCATAATGTTAGGTCAAAGTATTACAAATTATTTGGCTTATCAGCCAAATTATTTAGCATATTTTTAATTTTTAGTGTGTTATTCCATGCCAAAAAAATCCAGTTTCTTCACTGTTCAATGTCTATATATTTTTTTTATTTTAATAAATCTGAGGTCATACTCCACTGATTGAACTTAACATTACTGCCAGATTTTTTTCATTGTAAAAATGACCAATCAACTGAAACTGCAGTACCTTGTTAATTTTCAAAACTATTAGATCTTCATTTTTACACACACACATGTACAACACTGACAATTCAACATTACAGGCTTCAATTTTTAACTTGACAGTTAAGAGTTGTAATACATTGTTGTTCTAACTTAACACTCAAGCTCTTGTGTAGCATAAGCAAACTAAAATTACGAATTTGTACAATATATAACTTCATTCACATGCTTTCTTTCATTTAAGGAAAGTCATCACTTAAAATACAGGTAGTTAATTTATTCTAAATAAAAAAATGAACATAGCAAATGCAATTGATTTGTTTTGTTGGTTGTTGTTGTGTTCAGCGACTTCAGAACATTGAAATAGTATGAAACTGTGCTCTTTGTTTATGTCCCTGAAGAAATAAGGAGCTTTTACAAATTAAACTCATTTAACAGCTCAGTTGATGACGGAAATAAAATTGAGAAAAGTATATCACAATATCTCACAAACGCCCTTTTTTTCCCCTTAGGTTTAATGAATAAGGACTACATCAAGCAGATTTTTTTAATCAGTAGACTAGATATGACACGGATTATATGCAAGGAGCAGATCCACTGAATAAGCAGAGTCTATTTCTACAGGCATACTTCACACTATAAAAACACAGTCAACTTCAATCCTATTGTAACAAGAAAAACTTAATTTATTTCATTAGAAAAAACTGGGGACTCTCTCATTGTGTTTACAGATGTGCATAACATTTAAAAGCAAAAGTTATGTTAAAAAGATATTACTTCCCAGAGAATTTGAAGGAGTCTCTTAATACAAAACAGTCAGTACATTTGAATAAACAAAGTTATTTTTAAAATTAATTCCTATTGTAACTTAATAAAAAGTTACCTGTCCTCTGAATATGAAAGTTATGATTTCTGTATTTTTAATTTTGAAATAGTATTTGTCAGATCCTCCAGAATAGCATTTGTTTATTACTTTTTTATATCTATATTTTCATTCACTCATTACATTCATATTTATTGTTTCTGTATTTTGCTATCTTCAGATAAGCATATGAATTTCTTTAAAGTGTGGGTTTATTTTGTTTTGAAAAACCAGTAAGATCCAGGTTAATTTTTTTTCAAATTTACTCTGCTAATAAACACTGTATGTAAAGGGCATGAAAGTGACTTGTAGTACATGAAAGCTCACTGAAAGTGGCATTTGTTTTGCTGTAGTTCAATATGTTAAGTTCCATGCTACATTTCAGCCCAGCTCTTGAACACACTATATTCAGTTAAGGTAAATCTCTGTTCATGAGAGAATCTAGATTAGCTTCAAAGTAGTTGCAGACACTACTGCAAAAACATAGCTGGGATATGCACAACTGGAAAAGATTTAAGAAGCTGGCAAAAAGGTGATGGAATTTGTCTAAATGTAGTTGAAAACACATCTTTATTTGCATGTGATATGTACGTACCTATCTACACAAGTAGACTGCATGTCTAAAGTATGTGTCACAGATGATGGTCAAACTAATTAATCAAACGTGCTGACACCTTTTTTCTTCTTTTTCCCCACTCTGTTACTACACTGCTACTGACCAGATCACTCTTGTCTAAGCCTCCATTTCTGGAAGAAATTGAATTTTCTTTCCTACTGATGCAATATGAATTGTAGAATAGGAGACAGAAAATGGCAGGTTTTGCTGTCAGTGCAGTGGCAGCATCTATTACGTTATCTCATTTCTAAACCTCTCAGTAGCCTCCCTACCACTTTGAGTAGGAGAAAAGAAGAGAACATAATGAATAATCACAAAATTCAGCTAAGTGTTGTCTACTCCATACTTACTGAGCACTATGGGCTAGGCAGAAATACCTTCCAAGCAACAGAGCACTCTCCTTAAGTCAGGTGAACTGACTGATACAGACATCTTCTTGCTAGTAACATCTAGTGAAAATCACCATTAGAATAATGGAAATATTTTGTGTTCATTGCTTGCAGACATCTAAAATGGGAGGTAAGCAATTCAGAATTTCCTCTTAAGAAATGTCCTATCATCTTTCTAGAGCCAGTGTATTCAACCCAGCTTGCAACTGTTGAAAATTCTCACAGGTTGCTGACCTGACAAAGGATTTTAATCAATGTGCACATTGATGTCACCAAGAACCACTAGTCTCACTGACACAAAGCTACTGAGAAAGCTAAAATCTTGGCCAAATATTCTACAGGAGATTAGGGCAGGTTGAATGCTTATGACTTCATTACCACTTCTATTGTAGATACACGCATCCACACATATCTTTATTTTGGTATAGTCTTTTCAGCACAGTCTCACAATGAAGGGTAGAGTCACTGTGCACTTCACTACATGCATATGAACAGCCATATACTTGAATTCAGTGACTTTTCTCACTATTAAGAAAGAATGCTTTTCAAAAGTCTACACACAGCTAGCCTACCTGCCCCGATAATGTTGGGAAAAAATGAAACTAATATATTTTCCTGTGATAAGTGGTTTGAGCTAAAGCTACATTAAAAGGAGAGAAAATAAACACCTGCAGTTTGTTCCTACCTTATGTCCTAAAATTATTTAAAATGAGAAGAGTATGTATATCCTTTTCATCTATGCTTTTTTCACAGTTCCTCACCTCAGAAGAAAGGATGTTTGCTTCACAGAGGTTCGTAAGAGCTGAGGATGCCACTGGAAAGGAAAAGAAGGACCAAATGTTTGCACAAGTGCTAAATAAAGGCAGGGGTGCCATGATGGAGAGCAGGCAGTTCACAGAGGCTGAAGAGCTTCATTCTCTATTGGGATGAGGACACGCTGGGTCTACCCAGATCCAGATCCCCTCCTTACAAGGGGTTGTTAAAGGATGTCTAAAGGTTGTTAAAGGCTGTCTAAAGGATGTTTATGTGTAAACAGTCATTGTTAATACAGATGCTGACAGTAAATGGAAGTATAACGTTTATTACTGCACATTGTCCATAAGCACTTATTTCTCAAGCATCTCAGTCCATCGTGCATCCCAAATATTCAGGACTATGACTGTACAGCAGGGTTATGTTTGGTCAACAAAGCCGCCAAATCCTTAAAAAAAAATTAGCATCAGCTCCTCTGAGGTAGTACTTTGATCCTGGTGCCGGGGTGGTCCTTTATGCACTGACTTATTTCAGAGTCAATGCCATAATGGAGCAGAACACCTAAAGTACAATTTAACATCAGTACTGCAGATTCTGGGGACAGTCAGGGGTGTAAATTTCTTAAGTACAAATATCACAAGCTTACAGATACTATTCTGAAAAACATCTATAATAATATCTACAGGTGTTACTGTAACATTCAAAAGGTCCCACTGAGCCTTGGTATTCAGCTCATGCTCTCACATGCACACAGAAAGTCTCTCAAATTCACAGTTTTTTCACCACTCATAATTTTCTCTTTATTACACAATAATTCCCTCTTCCATACTAATTCTCTCTCTCCCTTAGTCTATTAATAGCCATATTCCCAAATCCCTACAGTACATTATGTTGCCCCAGCCCTTCCATCTACCATAGTCATCCTTTTCCACTCCTTCATTGTTAATCTTCATTCTCTAATTAATCTAGGAGACAGGTGGCTGTATTAAGCATGTGAGTTAGCTAGCCCAGGTACAGGAATCCCTAAAAGATAACCATGTGTCTATAACCACATGTATTTCACTAATTGCTCTTACACATTGGTGAAGGTATATCCCATAATTATTTGCGTTTATGTGCCAGATTGATTCCTACACAACAGTTGAAAATCACTCCTATTGAGTGTGGAGAGGGAATTTTGGGGCAGGGTACAGCAGCCACTTTGCTTTATCTCTCCTGGCATGTTCATTTATTTAGGCTCAATAAAGCACTGTGAGGCTTTAAACCATGCTCTTAGTAATTCTCAATGTTTGCAAAGCAAAACAAAAAGTATCTGCTTTTTGCATGGATGCCAAGGGAACAGAAGGCAAGAATTACATCTATCAGTACCTAGAAAGGCTGAATTATGGACTGACTTATTGAACATTTATAAAAACCATGTCAGAGCACAACTTCATCCTGGAGAGATTCTGTCCCAGTTGCTCTCAACCTTTACCCCTCTTTTCAGCATCTGTTTTTAAACATCTTCTTCTTACTTTCCAAATCCCTTCTTACCACTCTCAACCCGTGCTTTCCCCCTCCCCCAACAATATTTTTAGATCCAGTTTGGTCTGAAGCAAATCCTGTGGCTTCTCCTATTTTCCAGCTGTTTGGTGTTTTTCATGCTACCTCCCTCTAGACTGTGTATTTAAGAGAACACAGGTAAGGTACTTTTCTGTTAGGAATTGTGAAAAGGAAAGGCAGTGAACACGCTGAAACAGTAAGCAAGAAAGAGAGTTTCAACAGCCAAGAAAGTAAGATTGTGAGACAGAGGACTGAACAGTTGAACATGAAGAAGCATATCTTCAGTCTTTCTCTCCCCAGTAATGTTTGCTTCCTATAGCTGAGTCTGAATCACAGTAACAGCAACATCTCTCCAAACTACTTCATAGTAGCCCAAAATCCTATTGGGGAATATTTCCAGTCTCTTACTAGCATTCCCAAGAAACCTAAGGCACATCTTGCAGCAAAACTTGGCTGTGTAAAAATCAAAAGCAGCAGAGGCTTTTGGCCAGCTTGAGAAAGAGAGGGATGTAAGGGTCCTCCTGCCTGTACCCAGCACTCCAGCCTCAGAGTGCACAAAAATTGAGCTGCAAAGGACAGAGGTAAGGGAAACACTGCTGCAAATGCAACACTCTCCAGTTACAAACGGTTCCTTCTTTTCATGCTGCTTCAGCTCTTAAATTTTCATCTCTCCGCAGTTGCTGAAAAATACCCACTAATTAGAGACTTCCATACCTCAAATGAAACTAACATATAAAGGGGAACATTTTTACAAGTGAAATGAATAGCTAGACTCTGTGCAAACACTGATCTCCAGATAGGATAACATCATAAACACTGGGAAATAAAATTAATGGTTGAATGATAGCAGTACTATGCTCCTAAGAATAATAATCAGATACAGATGTTTAACTACCTGTGACTGAGGACTCCTGTATCTCACCTCCCTACAGAGTACATGCCTCCTTCTAAATATAAATATTTGAAATTATGATTCATGTGTATTTGAGCATGATAAAACGAGCAGGAATTTTAAAGGCTTGATTTTAAAAAAAATTGTATGACTGAAAAGGATAATCTAATCCTAAAACCAAAGAAGCCTTTTTGCACCATTATGTTTACTGTTTGGCCAATTTTATGTAGTGTTTTTGAACCTGCAAGTGGAATAGCAAGAACTATCTCTGAAAAAATCAGTAATTCTAAAATGTTTTACTTTAGATGAGTTAATTTTTAAAATTTTAACTCATTCATGCATTAGCAGTGGCAAGTAAATATAAAAAGATATTGGCAAATTTTTCATCCTGTTTTTTTCTGACTGAAATCTACTAAATCTGTCACCCCTGTTACAGATAAACCATTTGTAATACTTTGAAAGAATAGCACATATTTTTTTTTAAATGGAAATTTTTAAAGTTGGGAGTAAAATACCAAACTAGAGTACTTTCTGTTGGTCTGTCACTACTCATTTATTTTTTTAGAAATAAAAGACCCTAAAAGCACCAAAAAGAATGCTGCAAATTCTTTTTAATCAATCTCACTCTAATTGAGTAACTGCAAAAAGACAAGGGGTTGACATCACTACTGTACATCTCATTAGATATAGAGGTTTAGCAAACTTACAAAAGTTTTATTTTTCCTTCAGATAATATTTTTTTCTTTTCTTTTTAATGGTAGCTCAATAAAGTAGCTAATTCCTAAGAATTCTTAGTAGTGTGTACTGCGCAACATACACATTACCTGTGATCTGGAGTGATGTATAAAGGATACTGATTTATTCTACATTCTTTTTATCAATTTAAACAGAACAAACTGGCCTTTGTTAAGGTGCCAGTCTTGGCTTTGAACATGCTAATTTCTGTACCTTATTACATCAGATTCCTAATCTGTTACATGGGAATAGTAATTGCCATGTCACACTATTGTGAAGGTAAATATTATGATGTGATGGTCTCACCTATTGTAGTAAAGAAAAATAATATCGGCAGTGTTCTATAAAGGACAAACAGGTAAGTTAATACATGTTAAAGGACAGTGACCTTACGGCCTTAATTTCTGAGTGTTTTTTTCAAGATACAGAACAGTATTTACTGTTTTAAAATTTTTCCTTTAAGGGAATTTAGAGTTGTGCCACTCTTTCCTTCAGAAAGCTGTTCTTGATTTAGTGGATTTTACTCCAAAGTTACATTCAAGTGAAGTTACCTGTAGAGCTATGAGACATGAAACACAGCAACATATGTGCTTGTGGATGACCAGTGCACACAATGGCTTTAGAAAGACCATTCCACTGGTTTCAGTAGAAGATGGATTGGAGTCTATGAGCCCAACCATTTGAATCAGTGAAATAACACATTTTTCTTCATCAATAGCCTGTTTCTTCTAGGTGTGGGAAGAAGAACACAAGACACTTAGGTCCTGAATGCAGTATCCCCTCTGAATAAAGTCACCGAAAAAAACCACCATCAGTCTAGCCTTCTTCCTTGCTTATGCTTTTATTGGCTCCTCAGCCAGTGGAAAGTTTGGTATGCTGTGATGTTACTTTCCCTATCACTTCATTTACTTTAGATTCTGAGGAGGACACCTGCCCAGCTTTGCAAAAGCCATTTGGAATCTTTGGATATAAGACAAGGGTTGAAACTTTACCTATTCAATCAGTGGGACTATTGCCACTAACTTTGGCAAGGCATGGAGTCCATTCAAAGCAGCAAGAACAAAAATATCCTTCTATTTGCATCTTACTATCTTTTGTTGGCCTTTTTTTCCAAAACTTAGAGGATTTTAGGGGAAAAAAAAAAAAGAAAAAAGAATTTTAAATCATAGAAATGTTTTTGGGGTGTGGGGGGGGGCGGGTAAACAGGATTAAAGGTGCAAGAAAGGGCCTCAGATGCAAGGAAGAACAACTTCAAAACTACTAAATCAAAATGTAAAACCAATTGCATTTCCCGTTACTGTAGTATTAAAAAGCAGCTATGGTTCTGAAAAGGTCATTTATCAAACACAGAATTGTAAAATATTTTTTTGTGTACATCAGTAAATATACATTTAAGAGGAAAAAAACCAAACCCAAACTACAAGGTGTAGATGACAAAAAACAGTCTACTTCTGTGACATTTGACATCATATACAAATACTAAAAAAAATCCCAAACACAACTCCGGTTTATTATACTCCAAAGGTTCAAACACAGCGAAGCAACCTAAAAGATACTGTTGTAGCTTTAATGAAATGTATTTACGAGCTTAGGAACTACTGGTGTCCTATTCTGAAATCAAGACAAACTGAGAACAGGCAAACTTTTTCTGCTATGTGCCGAAGATAACTAGAATAATTTATAAAAACAAATATGCTACTGTCTGCAGAAATCACTGGACAAGAACATAACAGAACACCAAACAAACCCTCCAAGTGCGTTAGAAAGGGCAAATTCAGGCTACAGTTTTTCTGGTGTTTTATTCAGAAGGCAAAGTGACTTTTCTGTTTATAATGACATAAAGAACCGTAGATCAGTAAATGTTGATATATAAAATATCACTGTTGTGCAAAATAATATAATTTCAAATATAATATCAATAACTAAAGGCACGTTCACCTTTTAAAATACAGGATTGATCTAGTCTGTAAAATAAGCATCTATGTAATGGAAACGTATGTTGATGTCCCAGTATCATTTTCTATTAGAGTCCAGAAAACTGAGGCAAAAAACAGGGCCATAGGAAAACCTAGTCACACACTTCACTTAGGCACTTTGCCTCCTCATCTACACAGCTTTGTGACAATGAACACCCATCCGTCCCACAGGTCCTGGCACTTTCTGCCGGCCGCGGCCGCGGGTCCCCGCCAGCCCTCGGGGCAGCCGCAGCCGATGGCGGCTCCGAGCAGGACTCAGCTCCCGGGGCCCGCCCGCAGAGAGCCAGCCCAAGACGGCGGGTGCCATCGGCCAGAGACAAGCGTAGCCTCCGGCATTCCCACCTGGGGTCCGTCGGTCTCGGGTGGGATCCCCATCCGAAACCGGCGGCCCGGGATGCTGCTGCTGCTGGTCGCCTTCCCACACCTCTCCCACTCGCACCCTCGCGACTCGGGTTTCCTATCCTGCCTTTCCACTAGATCCAAGCGCAGGAGTTTCCCCCTGACAAGTGCAGCCACATGCGGCACCACCCCCTCCATCCCAGAGCTCCGCGTGGGGCCGCGGACACAGCCGGGGCGGGACGGGCGCGGCATCCCCGCTTTCCCAACCGCGCGCAACTTCGCAGGGCGGTGGCAGCGGGCGGGCCCAGCCCTGCCCGCCCCCCGTGGCCAGGCCTCCCCCGGCCCTCCCGTGAGCGCGGGGCCACCATGTGCATCTCCCACCCCGTGCCTTCCTCCCTCCCTCCTTCCCTCCCCTTCCCCATCGCCTGCGCAGGCAGGATGCGCGCGGCACCGCCATCCTCCGGCGGGAGCCCTGCGCGGTGCGGTGCGGTGGGGCGGGCACCCCGCTCCCCCGCCGCGGCCCGGCCCCAGCGGAACCGCGGAGACAAAGTTTGCGGCGGCGGCGGCGGTGCCCGTACAGCGCGGGCAGGCCGGGCGGGCGGCGGGCTCGGTGCATGCCTGGTGCGTGGATGAATCGCAGCAGGCGGCGGCGGGCGGGGGCGGGGGCCGCGGCCGGCGATTGGGCGGCGCGGCGCTCGGAAGCACTTTGTTTTCTATTCTAATGAGGGCGGAGCGGGGCTTGTGGATATTTACGTTGAGGCGGGAGCCGCCGCCCTTCATTCACCCACATGGTCCCCGAGCCCGGCCGCTGCTACCGCCGGGACCTGCCTTCGCGCCACTTCCCTCCCCCCCCCC